>NW_010426391.1:23364-33751 GCF_000710305.1 Buceros rhinoceros silvestris | reverse complement strand
AAAGAGCGAGAAGTTTCACAATCAGTCAGCAGTTAGGACTTGCTGTGATGGGTACACGGGAACAGCACTGTTGATTCAGCAACCATTGATTGACAAATAGTGCTTCTGAGCAAGCCTCGGAGACTACATTTACACTAGTGCTAGTTTGCAAATCTTGAAGAATGTGCAACCTAAATGACCACAACTGGTCATTCCTGGTAGTGGAACAGCAGGGAGATGATAAAATGACCAGGGGCAAGTGCTCACTCATGGGAGGATGGAAGTGCGATCCACAACCTTTCAGGGTAAAGTTACCATAGGTTGAAACGCAGCTATTGTTAATTCCGACTTGGAGCTGTTATTGCCAGGCTGCCCGTTCAACTGCTTTACACAAAAGAAACTCATGGTCATTGTTGCCCCTAGTGAATCATGAAGAGATCTAACAAAAAGTACTTCTTAGGCCCTATCAGGTTCAGCACTGAATGCCCTCTGAAGGCTTAGATATGCTCTCACGCTCAAGGATCAAGATACCATCACTGTGAAAGGTTGGCAAAGTTTGCAGTACGCTACATGTCTGGGCAATTAGCTGAGTATTTTTGTTCCCAGGGCCATCAATCTGACATCTTAGCAAGAAAACATATAAATCAAACCGTATTCCTCTGCAGGTTAACTGACCATTAGTGTCAGCTCCACTGTCAAATGACCTTCAGAAGAGCGACGGTTTTTTTATAAGCTTTGTATTTACTGTAACAGAGCAAATAAGATAAGAGACTGCCCAAGAAAACAGTTCTTAGGTAGCTGAGACATACTAGACCAGAAGGAAAAATACAGAATTTAAGTAACAAGAACTGGTATGACACAAATATCTTTGTAGTAGCGTAAATGCACTAGGGTCTAGACACAGAGATTGCACTACTGTAACAACCCTTAGGCTTTCACCATGTTTTAAGTTAGATTCATGCAAAAATGAGTATACAGAAATCCCCAGCTGATTCTGAATCGACCTTCCAACATGACACTAAGGAGCACCATGCCGCTGCAGGAATCATCTTTCAGAAGAGGTATCAAGTTGAGATCCAAATTCTTATGGGCTGGTTTAAGAAAATAGCCCCTAGAAAATTTGCAAAACCATTATTGGTAGTGCACTGGACAAATGTAACTGTATTCTGGCTTCAAGGAGCAGGGCTGGTAGTTTCTATGGAAAAGGAGTACGAACCGTGGACATTCCGTGCTTAGGTGCCTATGCAACAACGTGATTGTTGTATGGGATTTACAATACAGCTACGAAATGTCAGTGAAGTCAGGCAGCCCCAACAGCAAATTCAAGCTGGGCAGACAAACCACCACTCGACACGGCACTTACTTGGCTTCAAAGCTCCATTTTTTTCGAATTCTCTCTCTAACATGTCTAGTGAAACAGACGGTGCAATGTGCTCAGAAGGTCATCAGTTTCTAACCAGAATGCCTCCAAAATTTAACAGGGCCTTGATTCCACTGCCAGCATAATTTTGTCCTTTTTGCCAGGTCTGTACAAGATATACTCATGAGAGCGGCAGGCTAGGTCAACCAGTACCTCGAGGCTATCTGGATTCTGTTAAGCCAGGCTCACGCTTTTTGTCCAGACCCCCCTCTCCCCCTCTTACAAAATGCTCAACAGAAAATAAAGAAAATCCCCTCTCTTCTACAAAATTTAAAGAATTAAACTAAATTCCTTTTATCTCTCTAATTAAGTATTATCGTGTATTTCGTCAGTTGACAGCACTGAAGAATGATCTTTCTGTATGTCAGCCCTCCTCCCTGGATCTATTCAAAGCCTCTTGTACATATTTAATCACTCCTAGCCAGGCCTGGCTAATGAAATGCAGGGCCTTGCCCTGCCCTGACCTTGCTATTTCTATTTTGGCTCAGCACATCCTCTGCTAGTTGGTTAAAAAAAAAAAGAGTTGTTTCTCTCTCTTGGACTTAGAGGTCCTGTTACTGGCAGGGGGTATGATCAAGGACACTGCTGAAAACAGAATGACTGTGAACACTGCTTTGCAAAACTACTGCAAGTCCAAAAAGGACCCCAGCAACTTGAGCATAAAGTTTTTTTCCCCTTTTCTCTTCGGCTGTTCATCTACTGGAAACGGCTTATGGCTAGATAATTCTGTAAGAAAAATGGACTGCTCAAATTGCTTGCAGCACTCTTTCATAAAGCACTGGTATTCATTCTATGGTTTTGGGCACTTACTGCAACTAAATATGTTGTTCTTGGTTTTCCCCTTCCTATTTGCCAATATAGCAATTAAAAAAATACATTTTCCCTTTCTGAGAGCTCGTAAAGAAGTGTGATCCCATTTATGACCACTTAGGAAACACTGGATGTTGGGTCACGTGATGTTGGTTGCAGGAATTTATCAACATGCCAATCAAGTCAGCAATGTTTCCAGTGCACAACAGGACAACATTTGCATGGTGATTCATGTGTTCTTTTTAAGCTGAGTTTGTTTTCAGTTGGTTTATGATTTTGTTGGCCATGTGTTTTGGTGTTCAGTTCGACATACTGAGCTGCTGGATGAACCATAAACCATATCCGAAGTCAGCAAGAGCAAGGGCCATTCTTTGTGTGTACACAGTGCCTTACATTGTGGAGCTCTGGGTGTTGAATAGGGGTCACAGATGCTATCGCAAAACAGCCAGTAACAGCACAAGGATCTTTAGGTACTCAGACTGTCAGAAAAATCAGGCTGAGTGGCTCAATTCACCATTGTTCCTCCAATTATCTCTCAATGGAGGCACGCCAGAGAAAATGGTGCTGAATAAGACAAAGATGCCTTTAGCTAGCTGCCCAAAACTAATGCCCTACATCCCACTGTGAGTCTCAAAAGCTGTCTAAGAACCAGGGATATAGACCATATTTCTAACGGCCAGAATCAGTTTAACAGGTCCTTATTAGCTCTTCTGCCTGCGCTGGAACTGACATAAAAGGAGTTAGATTAGCATTTACGAGTCCGGTCTTTTCTAGGCTCAACTAAAACAAACTGTCTCAAGTTGCAACATTCTGTTGAATAGAATCAGTAGGACATTGACATTGCTTGAAGGAAGAAATGTTAAAATCATGTTTGCAATCACTGAGGTCAAACACTACAGTGGTGTTCTTTTCCTCCTAATACTGTTTATCAGGTTCTTTTTTAGTCTGGTTTGCTACAAAGACAACACTTTTCCAATCACATTCTGTAGCCCAGTGTATAACCTTTTCAACCATGCCTAACAACACAGGGGTTCTCAAACATTTGTGAGGTTAGAGAAATTCAGTGTAAAGAGATGACCAAGTAGAGGAGAGAGCTCCTGTAAATGTCCCTGTTGGCTTACTAAATTACCCATTATTAGTTTCCATGAAATCCACAAAGACAACTTCTAAATATGTCAACTGCAGGAAAAACTTGTAGATACAGCCAACGAACCACAAGGTACAGATTCGTACCAAGACACATTTTATTAGTTTACTAATTTGTCAGAGCTTCCAAAATAACCTGAAGTTGTGTATTTCAGAGGAAAAAGTGGAAACATACTGCTTTTGTTGGGATTTTGCTACCAGTCTTTTCCACCACGGCAACACCTGCAGCTGAGGATATGCTGCCCTGCACTGTCCCATGTTTTGACATTGAAGCCAAATCACCATAACTGTGAATGGCTAGCAAAAGACACGGTCCTGTGATGTCCCCCACCTCTCTTTCACCCAGCCTTGCTGATCCCCTTGCACTAGCGCTCCTCTTACTCTGCAAGAAGTCAGATCAGGAAGCAAAAGTAGCAAAATTCTAATGCACAAGTACAAAGTGATCAGATTTCTGAGCACCCTTAGACAACTCGTGGAGGGGTTTGATGAGCACCAGAACTGATGCAGAAGTTGGCCTTCAGCTGGCCACTTGCCAGTGACCATCAGTTGAGAGATCAGCATTGCTACAACCTGAAACCCGGCTATGATCCTCCATGGCCAGGGTCAAATGTCTGCAGCTGGTGATCCACAGCCAGCAAAACGGCTCCTTGGGAAGACACACCAGCAGCACTATTTAGGCGAACTCCAAACAAGTAGCAAACCTTCGTGAAATTAGACAAAGACAAAGAATATTGAGGCACTTCCCCGCCCTTTCCAAGCAGGGCTCTGATCCACTTCGGGCCCTTGTACAGCCTTTGTACGAGCCCCACTGCAGCTGTACAAAACGGAGCCAAACACGCGGCGCGCTGTTACAGAACAGGCACGCTCACATAATTGTCTGTGTCCTTGGTATCATTGTGTTACAGTGTGCTGCAGGCATTTCTCTTGTGATTTTACACCATGGACATCAAGACCTTCGAGTGCTGCTGACCCTCCCTTGCTTATGCTGTTCCTGATGTTTGGCGGAGCTGGAGAATGCTACCTCGGGGTGCTCCTTCTCTGAGAGCTCTGGCAGGATGTTGCAGTTAAGCCACATCCACACAGCTAAAACCACAGGATTTAAAAACAGCTGTGAAATCCAACTGTCTCTGATCTGCCTCACTGAGGCCAAATTTTTTTTCTCAAATTAAAAATATGATTTAGCAGAATTCACTGGACCAGGCAAAAGCATTTTTGGAACTTTTTTTTCAACCTACTTGTAACAAACAAATTTGGGCCACCATCTATACATGCCAGAAAAAATGTTTATCTTGCCTAGCCAAAATTAGGCAAAATAGATTTTTTGGCAGCATAGACAAAGCTTTAGGCTTGACTTTTTTTATGGTCCCCTACTAATTCCAGTTTTCCATTCCCCACCCATTGGAGTTTCTCAGACGATTCTCTCTCTTTAATGGCTTTTCAGTTTGGGAACTGTCCTTTAATTTTTCTCTCCCTTATGATACTTTTCTTTTCTTTAGTCTTCTCTTGCATTTGATTTCTTTCTACCCTGCCTCATGGAAATGCATTAAAAGACCTCCAATCTCTACCACTCCGACTTCTTGTCTGACAAACTACTTTCCTGTGGCCAAAGGTATATCCTTTGACACCTCTTGATTAAACTTCCAATGTATTAAATGATTGGAAAATAGGAATCTTAACAGTGGCCTAAGACTGCTATTCCAAAAATCAAAGAGAATTTTTAATTTACATGTGTCTTATAACACAGATACATCTATATATATACACATACTTTAATACTTTCACCACTTCCTCAAAAACTAGTAGAGAAAGGACACACGTAAGGAAAAATGGACTAAAGCACTAAAAACTAAGCAAGACAACTTCAGAAAGGGAGGAAAACAGACAAATTCAATAGCTTAACATGGAAAATTAGAATCTATGGTTTCCAGACATGCTGGCCTGCCTTCTAATTCTACAGACTTCATGTTTCCCGTGCCATGGACCTCAAAACTCCTATTGGTTTAGCATTAACAGCATGAACCCTTTATAAAACGGCTCACACTCCGAAAAGTCAACAGGGAAATCCTCAGCATTCCAGCTAGAACTTTCTCAAATTTTAATTGAATTTTTTAAATTCGAAGTCAGACAGAGTCTCACACTGTTCACAGTAAGCACCACAGAGTTTTGTGTGCATCCCCAAGGCTCATCAGACTAACCTATGTAAAGGTCTGAGTACTATTTATTTTCTGCTGAATATGTTTCCTAAAAATTATCTCACTAGCTCCAGATACTTTACATCAGTGGTACACTTTACATAGTGGTAAGCAGTTGTTTTTGGGATGTCAGGAGCAATTCTGCACAGGTGGTTGTTCAAGAGAGACTACCCTGAAATATTCTAAGAGTTCGTACCTGCACGTTTTAGTAAGAGCCTCCAGCCACTGCCTCAGGCTCACTTTTTGGAACACATGAACACTTGAAATTAGTTCATGATAAACTTGCCAAGGGCTCATTTTTAACTGAAAGCATTTGCCCATGTTGAGAATGCAAAAGCATTTGGGAGGGATATGACAAATCATTCAGGGAACACTGGTTGTTCAAATGATGCTTAGAAGCTCAATACACAATGCTCCCCAGAAGAAGAGAAACTCTTCTTAGGCAACCTCTATGCACACTTCACGGTCTCATCAGGACTGGCTCCCAAACGCAAAACATGTGCAGGTACTATGCTAGTAACTTATCAATGATTATTGTTACTCATCACAGGCTTAGAAAATAAAATGAAAAGCAAAATTACATCTAAAATCATTAACTCTCCTGGTCAATTTACCAGCAGTTCAAGAAAGAAGGCTTTGCTTTGGTTTGGTTTTTTAGGAGTCCCTTTGGAAACACTGATGACATTTCAGCTAATGCATCACTATTGCTCTGACGTGTTTCAGTAGCGGCTCTCGGCAGGTTCAGACAAGAAACACGAAGGCTGAGATCAGTTTCTTGCTGTGTATGTTACTGTGAGATCCAAGTCCTTGCTGGGTCAGAAATCACATGGTGTATTAAGGGATTAAGATTAATTCTGGAGATGTAAACTCCTGTTTTGACCATAAGCCATGAATGGAAATAGGCTATAGAAAAAAATACTTTGGATGGATCTGGGCCACGGAGTAATAGAACTTCTTAATCAAGGAAAAAAAGAGTGAGTTAATTTAAGTGATAGATGTGATGTTAGCATCCTGCCAAGTAGATCACACCATTACCTTGTTTTGGGAATCCAATGAGAAATTACAATATTAGGCATTTTAAATTAGAGGAGAGTCTTTGCAGGGGTCCATGTAACTCCATTCATGTTGGCAATTTCTATGTTAAGAGGCCAGGAATCATCCACTCCATTAAAGAACGGAATGAAATCTGCTCTCTTCAGGCTGGTTAGCAGAGTCCTTTTTACTTCTTTCTCATATAGCCCAGATTTAAGTGTGAACTGACTACTAGGTGAGTACTCTAGTGACTCCAGGAGACTCTCTAGTGACTGCTAGGAGAGAACTCTGTTGTCCATTATGAATTCCTGAAAACTTCATCTCTTTATAGCCAATACCAAAACTTTTTTCTACTAGGGATAAAAAGTAGTAAAAGCAAATGCAATAGCCAAGTCAATCCCCAATCTTCAGAAAATTACACAATATGCAGATGACATCCTATACTCAGGTAATATATTTCTCTAGATGATAGATGAAGAGAGATTTCATATGGTATGTAAGGGTGTAATACATCAAATACATTCCAACTCCCTTATCTAATCTAACGAGCCATTTAACAGTTGATCTATCAGGTCAAGTCTTTGAACCAGTTTTGTGCCATGGGAGTAATAGATGCCTAATATTTAAATAATGATCCCTTTGACAAAGGTGAATTTGATCAGTAATAAAGATTGTTTCCAATCAACGACCTTCAAAAGGTCTCTTCTGTTTCTTTCCAGACGACTACACAAAACATCACAGTATATAAAGTACCTTGGCATAATCCACTGCCACTTGTTTTCCTCTTTGCCATTATTTCTTGAGCTTTATATAGTACTTTTGTAACTGTTTTGCTTTAGAGAAGGCATGCTCTTGCTTTCCTATGGAAACTCTAAGCTCTCTCACCCTTCTACTGCCAGAACACACACACGCACACAAGCTGGCACATTCTTCTAATCACAAAAGTAAAAGAAAAAAGAAAATCACAGCTGCAATATTAATAGCAAATATATTCTGGTTCATGTCTGGTTACACTCAGGTGAACACTGATAAGTCATGCGTGAGGTTCTCATACACAGCTCTGCCATTGCAACACCAGTCCTAACGTGCCTCAGCCTCTTTTTAACGTTGTCATACAGCTCAGTCCTGAACAGCTTCTTGCTGATCCACTCCTCTCCAGAATTAACAATATACATGATTTATTATAGTTGTCCACAGTGGGTATTTGCTTTTTTACAGAAAAATAAATATATGGGCATTCATCTCCCCCCATAATCTGGGACTTCAGTACAGATAGGCAAGTATGCCAAATTCTTCAGCAATGCTTCCTCCAAATAACATTCAGACATCATTCCTGAATATTTGCAAAACACGTGATGAAAAAATCTGTTCTAGTTGTTTTGTGTGTCCTTCTAAATGTTGCACAAATGGTTCAACAACATATATAAAAAAAACAAATTAAAGTATCACATTAAACAAAACTGCCTATATTGTGCCACTGTGTCCCAAATTAGAGGAGTGAGCTCTATCAGCAGCATCTTGGCCATCTTAGGAGGTACATTCCCTGCCTGACTTTTGGCTGATCTGTATTGTGCTTACAGCATGGGGAAACTGCTGTGGCAGCAACACTACCACCATTTTTCAAGAGCAGACTGAAATTAGACTTTAAAGCAATAATGCTGAGGCAAATCACATTATCTTCCCTTCCAGCAGTCCTAGTGCAGCAGCTCTTCACTACTTGCTACCCTCAAGCAGCGTTTATGGAAAGTCACTGAGTATGCTGAAGAAGCAAGTGTCTGACCTACCCACAGCACCGCCTCCAAGTGCACGGTATTCCTCGCACAGCATTAAACACTGGCGTCTAGCATGCCATGGCATTCGCAGCAGGGCTCTACAGCACGCTCAGTTACAGTACGTTCAGCACAACAACGTACCGAGTACAAGAAACACTGAAGAACCCTGAGCAAATGGTGTGGTATCTTTGGACAGTCACCAAAGCACCAGGTCTTCACAATACAAGGTAATACGTAAAAACAGAGCTTAACATAAACAGTAGTAATGGCGAAGCGTTGCCAGACATTAATGAAATGCTATCTTTTCTAGCCTGGGAAAATTTAATCATCACCACCAAGCCATTGCTTTGTGGCTTGATTCAACAGCAGAGAAGGATGCCTAGATAATTCCTTATAGGTAGTAATAATTGTACAGGTTCTTTAGAAAAAAAAAGTATTAAAAGATTTTTTTAAACATACTAATCAAGTCTAATGTGCAATCCTATGAATGTCTAATCAGTTTGGCTTTCTTCCTCTTCTCACTTTCAAATTGTGGTCTCCTGGACAACCACACAGCAGCAGAAGAAATTTCCAGTAGTTCAGGACATTTTTGCAATTACTAGACCTAGTTTAAATGACCTTACGTTAATAGGCATTATCATGTGTAATTATCAGCTACAGGGAAAAGCTATGGCCTAAATGATCAACGTTGTTTCAAAAAGAACGATGAAGATTGCTGTCTCAAAATGCCATCACTGTACAGACCTGTTTTAACATTCCCCTCTGTAGCCTGGAATGGACTGCCTGAGATAAAGGGGCACGGCACAGCAGAGCTGCGCTCTGAGATTCTGGTCTTTCCTTGCTGTAATTAGGCTGCATCACGGTCCGTAACTCAGTTTCTACATTCAGAGCGTACAAGGGAAACGCTCAAAAGCAAGACACAGACGGCAGTGGGAACGCTATGCAATGCAGCTCCTCATTTGTAAGTCAAATTGGATTATAAAGATGGAATTGCAAAGACTCAAGGGCTCCCCTAACCCGGGGTTCCCTCTTCTTGCAGTACCACATTAACGTCCTTAAAGAAAGCAGCTCTCTTGGCACATGCCACCATGGGCCAAATTAAGCAGCTCGCCCCAACACGAGCGACCAGAGCGAAGCACTTTGACTCTGTCCCGGGCCCCCGCGATGTGAGCAAGCTACAGGCGCACTGGGCACCACGCTGGATGCTGCGCTCAGAAACGCCTGTCCTCTCCTTCTGGCACAGAGAGCACCACTGTTCCTTTTTGAAAATCCCCTGCTCTTAGCAAGGTTTGTTTTTCTAACTGGTTCCCAGAAACCTCTTGGGGGTTCCAAGCCCAGAAAAGTAATTACTGCATTACTTTGGCCACAGACACAATATCAACCTTGTTAGACTTGGCCTGTGGAGACAGCCAAACACCTGCTGCTGCCGCATGTATTCGATAAGCTTCATGGTTCGCTAACATAAACCTGATCCTGCTGACCTGCAGGAGGATGAAAAGGAGCTGGGGGGAAAGGGTGGAGCAGGTAGGTGATCTCACGGCCTTCTGGCCCAGCAGCTTACAGCCCCCTCTCCCAGCGAGCTCCCATTTCTCCTCGCTTTCTTGTTCCCTGGTGAGAGCTTCAGAGAACTGGTTTTCCCCCTGCAGTTACGCGGGCAGATGTGGAAGGGGCTAGGATTCCCATGCCTTATGACGGATTAACTGACAAGTGCGGGATCAATACGGGAATTGTTCTAGTTCTGGCTGCATCTGTAGCCTTCCAAAGCAGACAGAATAGCTGCACACACTCCCGTTGGCATGGTGGTGTGTGCACTGAAAGGCTGGCTTAATACCAAAGTCCATTAGTTAACAGCAAGGGGGGAAGGCAGGGCTGCAAATCTCTCAAATCAGAAGATAAAAGGTTGGGGAGAAAAGCAGATGTAGAAATAGAAATTTGATTTTTATTCCTCAAATGATGCAGTTTTCTCGTCTAGTACAAAAAAAAAAAAAAAAAAAAAAAAAAAAAAGGGGGGGGGGGGGGACAAAAAAAAGGTTTTG
>NW_010426391.1:0-23319 GCF_000710305.1 Buceros rhinoceros silvestris | reverse complement strand
AAAAAAAAAAAAAAAGAAAAAGAAAGGGGAGGTAGGGGGAAATAAATAAGGTTTTGTCCCAAACGGGACCGTCTCTTCCAGTTGCCAAGCAATATTTCAGGAAAAAACACAAGTGCCAGGGGACTTAGTGGGAAGGAGAAAATAATATTCCCAACTATAGTGCTCGGGATCAGGAAAGAAACTTACTCTTTTCACAGGCAAACTTGCCTCCTCAGCCTCACCTTTTTCTAGGCAGAGGGGATCAAAAGTGGACCATCTAGAAAACCAGGAGAGGACATTTCCATGAATCTGTTGTCACTTGCATGGAAAGGCTTTGACCTCAGGATAGTATGTTTTCTAGTGTACTTCTGTCTGTGTGTGCTGATAGTGCATCTTGGAGATATACAGGGTGATTCACCCACTTGGGAGACAGTGAGAAACAGATGAATCATTTTGGATGACATCACAGTCAGACCAAACTTCTATACAAAACTCGGCAAAAATCTGAAGACTAAACATGTGAGCAATTGTCTACATGAGCATCTTCCATCTTATTTCCCCTTCTGCAGGCTCAGAACTTCAGGAACTTTAATTCCTGACAGAGAAAAAAATTGCAAAAATTCAAATAATATGCCACAAGACATTTTCTGGATAGATCCACCCCAAATCAAATAAAAAAAATCTCAAAAGTAAACATCTCCTGTGGAACCTCAGGCCTGGTTTTGCAAGTATGTGAAATTCAGATAACAAATGATAAACATCTGAAGTTTTGGACTAGTACCAACATTCTACTTTTGTATTCACCCTTCACTGTGCAGGACTCACAGCATCAAAGTGAAATGCTAAGTACACTCAGAAAACCAGCATGACCGGATTCTCACAGCCCCACAACACAGCCAGCTGTTCTTCAATCTCTGCCTTTATTAACTAGCCTGTTTCTCTGAATGGCATGAGACAGATTTTTTAGAACTAGTAATTAAGGAAAGGAACAAATAACCTGATATTATTTGGAGACTTTTGTGGGAAGTGTAAGAGCAAGAAGACAGAGAATGTAAGCGAATTTGACCTGTGCTGGGAAGCCAATATTGGTTGGAAGCCTGTGGGCACAAAAGATCCACGAAGTGACTGCTGCCCAGCATGAAAATCTTGAGAGCAACGCACAACACATCCAACTCCTGGAAAATGCACCAGACCTAGGCATCTTAGGTTCCTTGAAAATTGCTGATGACTGAATCCAATAACTTAATTCTTCCTCCACCATTTGGCTTCAGGCTCTATGCCAGTGTTCACCAAAAGGCTAAAAGCAGACCAAAATAACTCTAAATACGTTGTTCACCCACCAGGCAAGTGGTGATAAGGAAGAATTCACGGCCTGTTCTCCAACACTATCTAGACAGAACAGCAGCAAAAACTCCCATGCTAAAGACAATCTTACTTCTTGGAGCGTTCTAAATAAAGCCACCTCATTTCAGAAAGTATTAAGAAGCGTGACAGGTAAATATATTGTAATGACTATAAAGATCCTCCTAATGTTACTTCTGTAAAACCTATCTGTAAACCTATCATAAGATGCTCTTCTATGTTATTCTGCCTTTTATTCTTAAACCTAGTTTCAGACTGTGAGTAACTGTACACCTTGTACAGCAGCTTCTGCCCATAGCTTCCCCAGAGCATCGTACATGTAGAAGCTCCCTGAAGGAGCTTTACATGTTTCATGGTAAAATACTGGCAGACTGTTACACAAGCTGGAGTAGTTTTATAGAAAGTTGAAATAGGTTTGACAGCAGCCAGGGTGAACTACTGCTGGTTACTGTCTGAGAAGCAGCACCCAAGGAGCTTGACCAGACAGATCAGCAGAGCATTCTGAAGCCACACTAAGTTTGGAGCAGAGCAAGACAAATGAGAAACAACGACACTGGCGGTACAGCTCACTCAGCATCCCCAAGAGAGCAGCCATATGCTGACAACGAACACTGCAGTCGAAAGGAACCAAAATTGTACAAAAGCTTCTTAAAATAAATCCTCCCAACAGGCCCTGCTTCCTGTTCTGTTAACAGCCACCAGACCAAAGGAGTGGAACTTACTCTGAGTCACGTAAATGCACGTGTGCTCAAGAGCACTAAGCTCTGGGTGCCGAGCACGTGTGGCTGCACGTGCTCTTGTGCAGCCAGCTACAGGACCATAAGAACATGAAAGCAGGATGTCTGTCTCTCTCCATTTTCCTCCTCTCTGAACAGAACTTTATGTAGTCGAAAAATTGTGAGATTTTTCCTCTCTCTGTGAGCAAGTAAAACACGAGCAAGTGTTGCAGGACCTTAATAGCACACGGGTAACCAGAGGTTAGCCTGTACTGGTACTCAGAGGTTACACAGTCATAGCTTCATGCCTTGAAAGGTCTGAACCCCATCCTTCCCCCCCAGGTTTTTTGTTTGAACATACCTGGTTTCTTCAGATTTGAATCAACGGAAGAAAAAGGCTGCGGCTTTGGGTTAAAACCTATTGAAACTGGTAGATATCACACTACATTTCCTTTCAAGCTAAATAAGGCTACAGTTAAATACCTCTTGTTTAGTAATTGTTAAAAGCAAAACACTGCAGAAAAACTCACTAGACAAAGGGAATCATGGGAATAAAGGCCCCAAACATGGAGATCAGGGCAATGAGTAGTACAGATCTGCTCCTAAAAGCACTGGGGATGAATATGGTAATTTTGTCAACATATGAGGCTTATTAAAGCCAATATTAAGTACACAATTTTTACCACATCAAATTTGGTATTTTGCTAGCTGTCATTCAAAGCATGTGGAATAGTAAAAGCATAAAATTGTCTACATTTTCGGGGGGTAAAGAATACCAAAAACTGGCTTCTTCCTAAAGAAAGCCATCCAAAATGAGTTTACTCTGTCAGAATACTGATAGGTTACTTCAAGCCTTAAAATAAATCTCTGAAACCCATTAAGAAGGGGTTCATCCTTTAACCACACCTTATCCCTGGCCAAGTCCTAGATGGCTAATTACTTCCAGTTATTTCTGAATAAAGTTTTAACCACCTCTGTTGGAGTCATCAGTATCTAACGTGTTGAGGAGAGGGGAGGAAGTGATCTTGATCTGTCTGAGCATTAGACAAATAACAGACTTACTGACAAAAAAAAGCAAAAGAACAAAACAAAGTAATTGAAAAGGAGAGCAGACCAATTTGCTTATAGCAGCATTTGAGGAAGGCCTAGAAGAAAGTGGGACACCTTACAGTATCCAAAAGCCTGTGGGTCACTTTATTTAAGTTGTATCATGCCCCGAGTTTTGGCAAGAAGAAATATGGGCAGGAAATGCTAGGAAGATTTCCAGTCCTTCACTTTGATATTCAAATAGTCTTTCCCACAGCACCAGTACATCAAATCAAACTTGATCTGTCCTTAAAAAAACAGTCCAACACCCAAAAGATCTGCAGCATCTCTGATCTACTTGTAGGGTGCTGTGGCACAGAGCAGACTGACTGGGTGCTGAGGAAGAAGTACAGCATGTATTCAGGAGAAGGAAGGTCTACGTGAGAATCCCATGGAAAAACCACGTCCTGCTCAACCTAGTCTCCAGATGACCTGTTATAAATGTGAAAAAATGTTTAAATCAAAGTATAAGGGGTTACATGTGTATTTAAACCTTTGCTTGAATTGACTCAAAAAGTGCAAAAGCCATGAAAATGCAAAATTCACTTTGGAAAAATAAGCCCAGACAAGGATATATAAGGCTTTCTGGATAGCTGTGCAATACCTGGATTATCGGTGTACGTATATAAAAATATATGGCCTTTAACACTATGGAAAGGGATCATCTTAATGCGGAACATTCCAATATCTCTGTAAACTAGAAAAGAAGATGGAAAACAGGACATGGAGAAATTCTTTTGTCCACTATCACACAAGACTGACAAGAATTAGCAGCTGAAGCCAGATATCTTCAGACCCCAATCTTAAAACCGTATTTCCTTTGATATTACTAATTTCTAGGGTGTGTTTTAAAGAACGGTGAACAACTGATGCTGATTATTGTGGCTGATTAGCCAGTCAGCGCTGCATATGCTCATTTACCATAACAAATATTTGCACATGGGATTGAAGCACTCGGAAACCATACACCCACAGATCTTGTCTCAGTCAACCCTTCCTTTCACGGACTGGTTCCACTCTCTCCTCCATCTCAGTCCCTCCATTAATCTCCCCATTCGCCTATTAGTTTTGCTTAGATTACAAGTTATTGTTGCTAAGTATGTGAAAACTAACCAAAGACTGACTGTGCCTAACACAGTCACTCCAATAATTTCCAGCTAATGATTTACTGTTTGCTTCACTTCTCCACCCACTGTCTGGCTTTTGGGGGGCAAAGACATAATTTCTTGCATGTTGCTAAAGGACTACTCACACCAGTAGGACTAAGAATGCAATAAAAAAAAGATTTAATGGCAAAGAGGATGAATGGAACATACTGGTATTTTCGCTTCAGCAGAATCCAGTATGTTGCTACATCAGTGGCAATGGCTCCTATGCCCAGAAAACATTAATAACAGCCTTCTGAGAGTGCCACACCAGTGGAAATATGTTTGGCTCAACATGCCCATCTATCTGCTGATCTGATTCTTCAATAAGACAATTCTCTGTTTGTTTCTGGGGAGAGAATAAACGGAGGAGTTAGATCAATTATCCAAGAGTTTTCAGGATACACTCTGACAGATGATGAAAGGACTCTAATATGTAATTGAAATACCCTGTACCAAAATACTCACATTAAATCTCATCTGATTACACACAGGTCTGAGTTATCTCAGACCTTCAGAACAGGAATTGAGTTATCGGTGAAAGCCAAACTTCTAAAAAGCTGGCTGCCCACTACAGAGCCTTTGTGCTGGGTAAATTAGCTTCAGAAAGAGAAACAAAATTAATTAAAGTCACATGGAGATCCTCTCCCTTTATCCCCCTTTTCCCCTTTTGCTATATGAATCCCCTCACCAGGAGATAGAGGCCAGTTTCAGTCCAATTTAGTCCAGTGTTTTTGTTTCCTAAAGTCCCAGTCTTGGGCTGAGTCCATTAATAAGCTGCAGCTGATTTTAATCTAGATGAACTCAGGTCTTCTCTCTTCTTTGGTTTTAAAAAGATTACAAATTGTGTGTTATATAAATAGAGGGAAAGGGGAAAAAAAGAACCAGAATGAGTAAAAGAATCTGCTCTCTATTAGCTGACCTGATGAACAAGCCTGTGCTTCAAATAAAGATGAGAAATGAGAGTTGTGAGGGGGAAAATACACAACTAAAAGCTCTAGTGATACTGCACCCAGACACACTGGTAAGAGGAGATGCAGTAATGTCTCACAGCTGCCGTTATCATCATGACAATACAGAACAGATATTAACAAGACTCCAAAAGTGGCAAACCAAATGCCTCAAAAACTGTTCTGATATCTGCAGCACCCCTTCACAGTTAAACTTAGAATCACTTTGATTAGCAACTGTCACCTCTTTGTATCTCATATCTCCCTGGTAGCTAAGGTGGAATAAGTTGGTCTTAGACTAGCTCCTTGTAGATACTTGTGAGTATAAAAGAATGCCATGATACTCACGTGGACTGATTCAAGTGGGATCTCTCTAAAAAGGGGTGCTGAACCTCGGGAGAGTTGCCTTAGAACAGTGCTGAGAAGTGATAAAGAACGTGCATGGGTATGTTCTCCTCTAAACAACTAGTTCTGGGTTCCTCAGGAGAAGAGAAAGAAGAAATAAAGCCCATGCCAGTGCAATGCAAAATTATTTCTCTTTTTGTCCAGAAAACCTATTCTAGATTAGCTCTAACAAGTACGAAAAAGAAAAGGCAAACTAGTCTGCTACAAAAAGTAAATGGGAGGATTATTTTTGGTATGATACAACAGCTCAGAGGCTTTAACACGGTCTTCTCACCATGCTAAAGGATGACAGAAGAGTATCACTTCCCTGCAGTGCTGTTTCTCATGACTGCAGTTGTGGATGACTGTCAACAAGGCTGCCAGTATTGCTACACACCAGTACTAATATGATTACGGTGAAAACACTTTCGTCTTCTTGGTATCAAGTCACTCCACGTAGACATCTCTGTTTCTCCTCCTGTCACACAGAAGGAAGGAGAGCTGAATGCCATAATCCTCCTCGGTCTCAGGAAGGGCAATCTCTTAATCGACTTTGTGAACTACCTAGACTTACTCCTGTTCACTTCTTAGTAGAGTGTTTTTAGTGTACTTCGCCCTAAATTAATGGCTCTCAGCCCCAGATCTCCCAGCATCAGTTTTCTTCATTAATTTCCTTGTGTACTGATTTTTTAAAATAACACATTCAAACACTTAGAGAATGCTATCATAAGATACTGCTAAGGATCTGGAAATTGCGAATGCCAATCTTAAAATATTTTCATTCTGGGTGGGAAGGGGATGGGCTTTTTGGGTTTTTTAAAGCCAGCTTGAATTCTCTGGCTGCTTTATGCCACTCTGGAACCCTACACACAGTCATAGGACACTGGGTGGCTCAAGACCGTATGAATCCATGATTTCAAAAATAATTGTAACAAGCTGCTAATGTGACACTTTTTTCTTGATGCTCAACCTCAGTTTCACAGTTTCTCTTCAGAGGAATCTCATGAACAGATCATATACAACTGCTCTACTTAAAAGTGGCCACTGCCACTAAGGAGCAAAGCCAAACAAGACGGGACTACAAATAGCAAGTGAGTAGAGTGTAACTATTCAGGCACCCTGCAGTTAGCCCTGGTGGAGAGCAGTCGGATGGCTGCCATCTGGAAGGAGAGTTACGGAGTTGTCTGTAACGGACTCTTGGTCTTTAAATCCCCCTGAAAAATACAGGTAAAAAACTACTTTCAATATACAAGGGGAAAAAAAAAGGGGCTTAATAACCTATGAGCAAGATTTTACATGAGCTGCACTCACAAACAGAAGATCCCAAGAAGCTGGAGTCTTGACATTGTTATGATAACTTACAAGTCTCAAAATAGCATTGGATTCCTCAGGGAATCCACTTCATCCAAGTCCAGAAATGTTTTTCTCTGCTTGCTAATACTGTCGTTTTGGGAACTGCACACACCTCTTCTATGCAAACAAAGCAAGTATATGCCTGCATGAAGTAAAAATCACAGCTTTGCCCTAAGAAGGAAACACCACAGATGTAGTAAAAGTGCTATAATCAATAATAAACACTAGATAGGCAGGGAAACAGCCAGCCAGCCACGAGTAAGAGGGATTACACGATCCTATCAGCTTTACCTGAATACAGCCCCTCATAATGAGTCTCAATCGCAATGATAAACGTGCCTGGATTAAACGCAGCAATTTTTCATTCTTTGCTAATGGGTCAAATGTAACTTGGAAGGGGTCTGCATGCAATCACTGGAGGTTTTTATTTGTATAACTTTTCTGGAGTTTGACTACGACTATATTTGATTGCATGTGGGTGGCTGTGGGACAGGCGGACAGCTGGCTGAAAAACTATGACAAAAGGAATCTTGTCCCATTTCCTGCCTGCGCTTCACTCACTAACGAGCACTGCTCTGGGTCATTCTGAAGATTTCTTCATCTGTTGTTGTCTCGTCTGCAAAAGGGGCAGTGGAGCTGTTGTCAGCTTGTCTTGAGAGCTTATTCTGCTGCCTCTCACCCCTGCAGCTGTGTGGGGTTGGAAGTGCCTGGCTGTAAACGACGCCATATTTCGTGCTTCTTTTTGGATGACTTGACGGCCAGTCTGAGACCAGATGTGTTTGCTGGTGTAATCTGTTTCCCATTTCTTGTAAAGCGTATCTCAACAACTAATAATAAAATGAAATCAGGATTTATTTGTTGTCTTCTTCAGTGTGATTTGTGTTGGAAAGAGAATGTTAATAAAACCTAGTGAAGTCCTCGGTCTCTCCTTTCTTCCTGGAGTGCTGGAAATGTTCAGAGAATGTATCCCTACGAGTAACCCGCCAGGCTGGGGAATTTGATGCCATTAGACTCCTGCTGTAGCAACCAGTACCCCTCTTGCTGGTTTGTGGAAACAAAGCCATTTTGCTTCCTTAAGAAACACTGTTTTGCAGTAGCACTGCCCCACTTCTTGCTGTGTCTTTTGTCAGATCAGTTCAGTTGCAAAAGTTTCCGCTGGTTTAGTCTTTTTACAAGGACTCTTTTATAAAAGAGCTTCTACCTGTCTGCAGGCAGGTTTCAGCTACTCCCAGAGCAGCAAACTACTCTGTTATTGAGTCCAGTCCCTTGATTAGAAACCCCATTCGAGAAGCCACGTGAAGACTGCATCTCTCTCCCCATGCGCAAGGTAGCTCTCTGTGAGCTCCAGTAAGCCTCTCTCCAGAGAAAAGGAGTAAATCACACCTAATTTCTTTGTATCAGAGATGTCTTTTGATCGGTATTGTAAAATGGTATTGAAATAGCTTTCCCCTTCCGAGCAAGTGGACAGGTGAAGCAGTGGCAAGAGGAATGCTGCAAGGGCTTAGCCTGCTTCCATCCACTAATGGCCTACAAGACATGCGCTGTTGCAGTGCAACATAGCTGTGCCCCCCACAATTCTCCTTCCCTTCTTTTCAGTTAGGCTACGGCCATATCCCCACTCTTCATATCTATTATAGGGGGACCCTCAGTCTCAATTAAAACCTCTGCTCAAGTCTGTCAGAGATACTCCACCACCAAAAGGCAATTACACTTGGTGAGGCTTTGATACCAGACTGCCAATCCTCTGGTACCTGCTACATGGTCTTTTACGTTCTCTGTAAGTTGAAATAACAATAGATAGACAGATACAGATGGTCATAGAAACAGTCTCTATAAAGAAAATCATAAGAGTTGTCACTTCCACAAGAAATCTTTCAGAGAAATGCTCTAAAGTTTCATCCCAAACGAGGTTTTGCCAAGCCCTCTATCCCTGAGAGAGAAAGGAAACCCCTTCCACAGTGCTAGGCAGCTCTAACTACAGATGCATCAAACCTACTTGTATTCAAGATAATTCTTGCCTGACAGTACTCAGAAGCTTATCTATTGTCTTCAGCTGCACTAATGAATGTTAGTTACTCAGACAGCCTTGCTAGTTCTGTTCAGCAAATGGGCCAGCAAAACCCTAAGTAAATTCTGTTTCTTTTGTACCTCTTCAGTTTTATTTTAACACCCAGATACAAAAACTGTAACTGCATATGTAAACCTCCATGACTGGTATAACTGAAGACAACTGTTTTAGCTGGCACAGACGACACAATTTATTCCATTAAAGTCACTCATGATGACACACGAGAAGGAAAGAAGCCCTTTTAGCTCTTAGGAAACAATTTCTAGGGTTAGCAATTAGGAAAACAAAACAAATGGAAAACATTTGTATTTGTATTTGTAAACTGAGTATACTCACTGTGGCTTGACTAAGATGTGCTAAACACAATCTTGCATTTTTTTCTTCAAAGAACCACCACACTTTAAGATGCTAGTAATGTAAAAAAACCTAAGCATGGGCAGGGTCATTCCCCCACTGTTCCATCAGCACTTCACTGTGCTATCACTTACGTGAAGTAAAGATCAACCTGTTTCTAGAAGGCTGCTTTGGTGGGTGGTCTGAGTTCATCCTATTTCTTAATTTTATTTTCCAGGACGTTCAGAGCTTTCTTTCCATTTTCTGTGTTGAACTCAGCGGTTTTACAGAGCCACAACACCAAGAACATAATACGGAGTGTATGTTTTAGTTCTTCCTGTATCCAGCATGGTTCTACACACAAGCTGACCACCTCCAGATCCACAAGAAGCATATCTAATTTGAGCTTGGCCTTAATTCTCCTGTCTTCATCAGTTTTGTATATAGCTGACATACAATGACCCGTTGAAGAATATTCTTTACATCTGACCCTCTCAGTAATTTCATGGGATTCTCCCTGTTCTCTTTGTATTCTTACCAAATGCTTTCACTCTGCCTAATCAACATGCTCTCAGAACACTTGCATTAAACAAAACAAGGCTATTTCCTCTAACTAAAGTTCTTGCTCTGTCTACAGTAATGTCGGCAGAGCCTTTGCAAAACATATAATCTACGAAGCCATTGTATTTGAAAAGGTTGCCAGCAGTATTCTGAAACTCGTGTGTTACTCGCTGGAGAAAGCAAACCCCCTGTCTGAGCTAACCAGTAGACTAGAGTTGTAAGCGCAATTAAATTTTGGAATATGGGAACAGACTCTGACATAAATGTGTGAAAGTGTCATTTTACACATCACACACAATGGTAACCTCTAAATCAATGCAGGTGCACCTTGAATGTGAAGAGAAAGCTGACAGGTGTTTGTGGGCTGCTTTCATTTTGTGTCCAGAAATTTCAAAGCATCATATACAAGAAATGAACTCTTTATATCAGAATCAAAACACTTCTTTCAAACAGAAAATGCACAGGTAGGCTAAGTAAACCTTCATGGTTGCAAAGGGTATCTTCAAATCATAGCCTGAGCTTAGCTGATGACATAATCATTGCCTGAGTCATCTGAAAATCTGAAACAATGACTCTGAGCATGGTAAACTTTGTCATTAATCTGACAGTGTGTCAGCCTCATGACTTGGAGGACACGGAGAGGGATGGCAGGGATTCTGCCACTTCAGCAGACAACTCTGTGGGTGGAGCAGGAGCAGAGAAGTACAGTGAGCCTGACTCAGTCTGCAGCAGATACATTCCTGATGCTTCAGCAACGCATGACACCCGGTGCCTGTCACACTCAATAAGGAAATGGCATCTCTTACTGTTCCCAATGGTGAGCAACGATGCAGAGGAGGAATCAAATGGCAGAGGTGCAGGAGAGCAGAGGAGCCAGGGTTTAAAACCTCACATGATCTAAATAAATGCTAGCATTGACACACCTGATTTGGAGTTGTCATGCAAGGGAAGTCCAGTCTTTAGATAAACAGAGTGTCCGCCCTTAACCTCCTGAACTATCAATTTCCCCCGTCTAATACTGCAGAAAGGTTATGCTGCAGTGCCCTGTGTTTCCTCACATTTAAAGTTAGGGTAGCCAAGGGCAACAAAGACTCCTTCCTCTCTAGCCTGATAGCAGAGTTCTTCCTTCCTTTTGTTCACATGAAGAACAAACATGGAGTTGAACAATAACAGTAGATGCTTCATTGTGATGCTCTCCCGGGCACCCAGCCCTGGTTAGCATTATCTTAGCACTTGGTTTTGTTTTGAAGGAAACCGTCAATGGCTCTTTCAATTGCTGGTGTTTCCAGATCAACATTACCTCTACTTCCTCTGTTTTCAAGTCTCCTTATTTTACCAACAATATGTGGCACTACGAAAAAAAAAAAAAAAGACAGAGAACCAATGAATGAAGAAAACTAAGAGAGAAGCAATAAGGCCGTTTACACCAGCTTTCTCTGAACCAGCTGAGGTACTGATACTCAGTATTAGGAAAAAAAAGTAAAACCAAAGAAAGTCAAAACAACTTTATCCTTGGCAACTAGTGAAGGAAGTGCACATGAGGAACACAGTTTAGGCTTGGAATATACTCTGTTTGAAAACACCCAGGCATCTGATCACACTTCCTGAAATCAACACCGGCAGCAGACCCCTCCCTGTCACATCTACTTTACGGACAAGGCGGCCTTTAGTCATTCAACATAATCCACACCCTCTGATCCATAACAGACGGGTGGCAAACCCGATGTACCACAGACTTATCACTAGTGCATTCATGCAGACTCACTGTTCTTGGACAGATAATTAATTTGGACAAGTTACTAAAATATCACTCACTTTTCACTCTATGGGAAGGAGAGGTAAATAAATTTAATGACAACTGTGCAGTCCTCTCTGGACCATCAAGCCAGGCATAGTTAAGAAACTGCACTGAAAACAGGTGTCAGTGGACGCAGTTGTTCTAGTGGTGACTGGGAAAGGGAAGAAAGGGGGGCAGGCAGCTTCATCCTCAGCCAAGGGTCTTCTACTGCAAAGATCTGTTCACAAAAGACACACTCATGAACTGAGTGTGAAGCAAGCTAAGCCTCAGTTAGGACCATGCTGTCATCTGCAGCCCTCAGGTGGGCCAGCTCGTTTAGCCTCTCTGACCCAAGAGAACTCGAGTTTGCAGGTTCAGTTTGTGTGCTGAAGTCTCCTGCGCCCTTGCCGCGGTAAGTGGTGTCCTTCCTGAGGCCAGACCACTGGGGCCAGCTGGGGGGACACCCTTCTCTCCTTGTGTTCAGACGTGACAGTGGAATTTGGTTCATTCTACACTGGCCACTGCTTAGGAACCTTTCCTAGGACATGACAAATCTTCCAAATGAAAATCAAACAATGCCTTAGGTGGCTGCTTGTCCTTGCTGCTGGCTGCTACAGTAGGTGGGAGGCTACGGGTCAGTTGCGTGACCACTCATTCCCCAGTTCAGCGAGAACTGAGAGTTTCAGAGAGAAAAAAGGGGAGCAAACCCATTTCTCAAGGAAAATAAAGTAATCTTGATGAAGAAAAGCTAGCTCTGTAAACTCCCAGAGTGCTGTGCAGTACTGCTCTGTGGAAGGATGTAGTGATTAAGCAAGGCCACAAAGAAGCAGGGGAAGGAGGGCTGAAAGGCAAGGAAGAAACAACATACCTTTGAGCTCTGGTGTGCACAGCATGAGGCCCTGCCTCTGTATCAAATATGAAGGGGGCTGGGATCGCATTACAGACCTATCAGAGTTACGCCTTAACAAGCCTAATTCAGCAGCTTTGGCTTTTGCTCCCACATTACAATACATTGGCTTGATTTTCAAAGGTAACAAGCACCTACAGCTCCTCCTGACTTCAGTGACTGCCGCAGCTCTAAAAATCAGTTTAAGATAGTTTGCATATTGAGAAGAACTAAAGGAAAACAAAAGGCCTATTGTGTGGATACCAGGAGTTTAAACACTGCTGATGGGTGGTATACGAGTCCCTTCCCCTTTCAAATGAATTTCACTTCATGTTTTGCTTGGTTTTCCTGTTGATGCATCCTGCACCCTCCAGTGCTAAGCTGGTGGGATCCCACATACTTTTCCTGGCATGTGGTGTTTAAAATAAGAGACCTTAGTAATCGGATATCCTCAGCATTTCCAGCTATTGAACACCATCATGAGTACTGTGATCCAATTTCAGAGCAGAAAAGAAAAGATATATAGGAATATTCTCCCTGTACTGGTACAGGGCAGAGAAAGGAAAATTAAGCAAACAGGATGTTCTGCTCCTCTGTGAACTTTAGCAAATGGCCAGAGCAGACAGGATACAGACCACAAACTCACAGCTGCAATGTACGTGGCCCGGCTGCCCAACACCTTGTTCTGGATAATTCACTCGCAGCACAAATACAGCACGAAGAAAGCGAAATGAGCAGTGTGCAGTTCACACCTGACATGCCTCAAGACTGAAGTCCTTCATCAAACACACGCAGCCTGAAGGAGGAATGTGATGTTTTCTACATGCTACTAAGCAAAAGAGTCTCATCCTTAAACTCAGAACATCTTCACAAGCGCAGTCCTTGGTGTCCACGACTCAGGACATCAGCCTGCTTGTTCTAAGCTTATTCGCTCAGTAGTATGGCCCATCCCAGCTGCGGTCTCCACAGCAGCACCCAGCACTCTGGGAAATCACCCTGTTGCAGGCTGCTTGATAGCACTCTAACAGTCCCACAACATTTTCTAGAAACGTCACTCTTCACATCTCTGCTTCTGCGGAGTGCGCCTTCACAGGGCACTGGACTACATGGGAGACTGTTTCTCTAACGGAAAAGTTAGGAAGTTAAAATGAAAATGAGATTCAGTGGACAATACAGTAAAATCTTTCCAGCAACAACATCTCTTGCTGAACTGTTAATTGTAGCATCATCTGCCTGTGCTTCCTTGCCTTGGTGCGCGCCACCTTGCCTCAGCTGAACCGTACGGCAGACCCTCTAGGGTTATTCAGGTGGCAAACCAAGGAACAGCTGGGGCTGACACATCAGGCTCTAACAAACTGCTGACTACACTTGTTGCCTCTCTCATCTCTGTAACCCTTGGTTAACTCAACCCAGTCCTGAAATTTAATCTCACAAATTTTTCAGGGTTCTTCACACAACTGCATGACAAAGGACCAGATTCTGATTTCATTACAACATAAACAACGAGGAGCAGCACTACAACAATCATTAACACTATGTTAAAAGTTCAAGCAAACATTACAGATAATACTTTACAGTAACAGCCCAACATTACTAATTTTAGGGAATGGCTGTAAATGAGAAAAATCTTTTGAAGTTAAAACCTGTTTGTTGGGAGGGTTTATCACGTGTGTCTGTTTCTGTGAAAATCCTATATATTCCTGTTCCACCTCATCAAGACAGATTTAAGCTGATATGATAAGATCATTTAAATTCGTGGTTAGTCCAGTTTTAAAAACAGGGCAAGTCTACACATCAGATGCAGAGATTCCTGAGGTTGTCCTAGGTGTGTTAATTCTGGAATCACAGAGAAAGTTTCAAAGAAAAACAGCACTGGGGCCAAAGCAACGGGAACCTCGTTTGCAAAGCGTTATCCCTGTGTTAACAAGCCCCTCCTCAGGCAAAGTTTTCTAACAGATTAAGTGCTATTGAAACGTGCCGATCTACACAGGATTGTACTCTGGAGACTTCCAGGTTTATGCTGTAAACTCACTGTTGGAACTCCTGCACCACTCTCCCCTTCCCAGCACAGGGAACAACGAAGCATCCAGCATTTCCCTTTGGCAGCCAGGCCGTACACTCACACATAAAGTCCTATAGCTAAAGAAAAGTTGCTTGTATTACCAAGGTTAAGTTGTCTGGGTCACAGTCCTCTACTGCTATTATTTTACAGACAAAATGACAGTTGTGATGGCTTCACGAAACACGCTAGTGGTGAAGCCAGAACAGACATAACCTTTGAGGACAGCAAAGGAAATCTAGTTGTGCCTACATGAGAAAGGGATAAACCGCAGTGAGCCTTAACTGCTTTTTACTTTCACAAGTGCACACAAAAGCATGAAACTTTGTCTGAAAAACATGGCTTTTGACAGACATTTTTTTGTCTTCCTCCTCACGAATGTGTTTGCTTAAGAACATGAAGTTCATTTTAGGCACATTTGACCTTATTCTACAAATCTGTAGCTCGAAAGACATTACATCTTCTAATTACTAGCAGAGTCTTGGTCTTTAACAACAACGTTCAGTTCCCAGAACAATACACTGTCACAAATCACAGATACTACCTCTAATCAACAGACAACTTCACTCCCTACGTTAAAAGCCTTTTAGAGAAAACGCCATTTGCTTTAGCACTGTGCTAAAAACACAGGGGAGCAGCCCACTTTGATCAGGAATTCATTACAGAGAGACCTGTAAGGAGGAGATTTCTCCGAAGTGAGACCGTTTTGTGCCAGGAAGCCTATACCAGCCTCGCAAAGCGGGAAGCATCTTTGCAAATACAGACATATACTCTCCAGCTTATTGTCTTAACAATGCTGGATTAAAAAAAAAGTAAATGTTCTCATGCAAATGCGAACAGATTTGGCACACTACTTGCACTACATTTCTTTCATATTACATTCAGTAAACTTAAGAAAATTTAAATTCTGGCACTTCAGTTGCAATCTAGTAAAGCATTTAGGGACATGTTAAGCTTTCAGTGCAAGAAAGCAGTTCTGTGTCTTCAGTCTTTACACATGGGTTCAGAAATAAGCAGGTAATTGAATAGTTTGTGCCAAACTGAGTCTACCTAGCATAACTTCCTCCCAACAAATTAAGCTCATAGCAAAAAAGTATGGCCAGAAACTTTACACTTCCATTGCCTATCTACTAAGCCACTAGAAAGGTCACATTTCCAGACAGAAACATTAAATTTTATTGAAATGACAGTTTATTTTGTTTCTACTGGATCAGATCTAAACCCAAGATGCCTCTAGTCTTCCTTCGCATTCAATTAAAAATTACAATATTTTTCCTGCACCTCTTTTCATTACCATTTGTAGCTGGTTTTGCATGTGTGCTTTGTTCCTCCAGAATTCTTCATTTGACAGCCAAGGAGTTCAGCTACTCCAGCAAGGCTTTGCTGCTGCTGGAGAGCAATAGAGCGAGTCCCACAAAGCCCCCTAGTGAGGATGCCTCACCCAAGCAAACGCCATTCCAGGGTCAGGTTTATAACCCATTCCCCAAAATACCATGAAATGGCTGAACAAAAGGACGTTTCTGTTGATGTCAGCTACATCCGTACAGGTGATTTTGCTGGCATTGGGATGATGTGAGTCTTATTTTTTGCCAGGAGAGACCTAGCCTACAAACCAATTGTGCTTTTTTGCTCTCATTATTACAAACCTGTTAGAAATAGCACGAGGCTTTCAGTGTCCTGTGGGGAATACAGTGAAAATAGTCCCACCCCACAGAGAGCCTAACAATGACCAGTTCATCTTTATCCCTCCAATAGGGCCGGAAATCACCAGTGGCACTGCAAATCAGTTACCATCTCAATAGCAGTGCACAACTTGATTCCCATTAATCTGCTTTCCAACCATTCACACATCAAGTACAGCCCTGCTTCATTTTACAGATTATATCCATGTTGCTCCAGACAAAGGTCACTTTATAGTTACAGTTCTTCAACTGAATAAAAGCTTTTGATGCAGTAATCATTGTCTCTCACCGTTCAAACTCACACAATACATACAAATAATGCTGCCCTTTCTTCCAGAATTCCCTTTCTACTTGTTTCTTCACAAAATAAAATGAGGCACTTTTCAATTGCTTCAACCATATAAATTAGTTATAGCACTTTGGAGATGGCTTGCTATGCTGCACTACAGACCTTACACTATTTTAAGATCAAAATGAGCCTCTTTCATTACATTAGTGACAAATGAAACATAATGTACCAAGGTTTCCCTAGATTTACCTGTTTCTAAGTCTTTTCCCTCTTAGTACCGTGAAATGCAAAACCTATGACATTCTCTTCCAAGTGCCACATATCTTATATTTCTATAAGGCAACTTCTTTTCAGAAGTTACCTGCCTCAGTAAGACATTACAGGCACGGTGAGCGTGGTTGTGCGCACACAGATACACGTGCAGTGGAAAAGAGGGCAGAAGGAAGGGTGGATTAAGCAACTAACCAATCATCCAGTCCTGCTGGCACAAAAATCAAACTCTTCCCCTTAGCAATAGAAGGTATTCTGTCCTTTCTTTTGGGTAGCGAGGGGAGCCAGTCAGCATGAGACACAAAAGTTTTGAGGTTAAATTTGCAGATATAACTTTCCTTCAAATAAAAGAATAAAAAAGCAGGATAAATCTTAATGTCAAGTACACTCATGCAAAATGGCAACACTTAACAGCAACAGTGCTTAATTAGCATTGAAGGTCATAACACGAACTGAGGCCAAAAGCTGAAGGCAGACAAATTCTAATCTGAAATACAGAACAAGTATTTAGCAGAAAGGTATATAAAACTTGAGAACACTGTCAAGATAAAACAGGAACTCACATTCTTGAGCTCTTGAAATAAAAGTTAATGCCTTCGTAAAGGATGTGATTCAGTGTAACAAAAGTTAGCAGGTACCTGCAGTAACATGTATGATATACGGGAGGTCAGTTTGGATGAAATGCTGGTTCCATCCATCTTTAAACCCCATGAAAGTGAAAATAAATCGTTACTCAAAAGCAAGTCCTAGCTGACTAGTGTTATTTCCCTTATGTTTTCAGTGCTTCTGAACTCTTTCAGTCCAGAGCAATGTTAATCACTTGGTTAAAGCACGCAGTGAAGAGTCCCAGTAAACTCTCCAGCTGGCAACCAACCACCATGTTCCCTGTCTTCTCTTGCAGTACCATCCTCTTGGTAACAGAAGGCATTTACTTAGGTGAGGTGGAATGAGATTTACTTCCACAAACAGCCAAGTTATCAGTTGCTAATAGCTAGGCTCTGTGGCTTGTTTTTAAGCCCCAAAATGCTGCTGCTTCTAAAGCTAGACTCAGATAATTGCCCACAGAGTACAGCTTAAAATGGACATCAGCTTATTCAGCCCATCATCTTTTTGCGTATGTGCGTGCATGGCTAAGTGGCACCTTCTAGTGCAGGTGACCTAACGCAGTACGTGTTACAATCAGCTTCAACGTCACTACAACTAGGCAAGAAGAGCCCAGAATCTGTTCTTGCTGGTACAGCAGGAACAGAATTACCAGCTGATAATTTTCAATCCAGAACAAAATTTGTATCACTGCCAAGGAGAAAAATAATCTTGTGACTTGCATCCTTAATCAAATAGATCTGGAGCTTTTTTATGCTATTCTTTATAACAGTATCGTTTCATTCACTTAAACTAGTATATTGAATTAGGGAAGCAACAGAAAGCCCTTAAACAGAATACACAAGCAGACAGTAAAACTTCCAGTACTTTTCAGTGCTCAGATCCAGGCTTCTGCCTCTCTGCTTAAGATCTCTACAAACTAGAGATCTGCTGTCAGACTGGATTTTGCCCTCACGATTCAGGTTCATGACAGAGTCACACTGTACAGCATGGCAGTACACGACATGAGATTGCAATGCAAAGGTAACCGGGGCTTTTTTTCCCGCCCCCCCACTGCAGCATGAAGCCTACTGAAGCAATGAAAGGAGGAGACTGAAAGCTGACTTTCCTCACTAAATCTCTGACCTGCCAATCTTGCTTTCCAAACCATCAATTTCTATTTCTCTAGTCTGCAAGTGGAAATAGTGGAATGAGTGAATAAATGGATTCTTTTCACCCCGAACGCTTCAGGTTTATAAAAGCAAAGAAGTTTTCTCCGTGGTATCCTTGAGGAGGCTGGAGCTCTTCTCTGACAATAAAAGAGAAGTAGTTCTGCCTTCACTAGGAGCCCCTCCGAAAACCTCTGTGCTTGCACTGAGGCCATGGGATGCAAAGATACCAGGAAAACAGAGCAGCGATTTACATTGACAAAGAAGATTTTGATACACTCCTCCAAATGGGCAGCATTACCATCTTAATAGCCTTTTGCTCTCAGCCCTCTTCCTGAGGACACTGGAGATATTTGCAAATGGAGAACAGTTCCGCTTCCCATTTTAACTGCAACAATAGCAGAAGGGCTCCTTAAACTGCATCATATAGCAGCCTGTGAAATCCCTAACCACCACACTGCCTCTCCTGCCGTTTTATTATCCTCTGGCCCCCAGAACAAAAGGCGGGAGAGCTCCTCCTCATTTTTAGCCTATTCCACACATCCTAATCCCTCAGAGGTGGCAATGGAAATTGCCTGTGGAACTGTTAAATCACACTTTCACTTTGTCTTTCATTCCCCGTTCACCCTCCCTAATCAAGGAGTTTCCAGCCACGTTTTCCAATATCAATTTGTTTATGGCCTATTGGTTAATGGTCCTGGGATGGGATCTCCCAAGTAAAAAGAAAGAATCCTGGGCACTTAAGCCAGCTGCTGCTTCTTGCCAGTTCCCACACCCATCCACTTGTTCCCATCAGCCACCCTGAATGTGCTCACCTCCTGACACCAACTGAATTAAACGACAAAGCCTGAATGGGAAAGCTGCCTTTGCAATCAGGCTGCGGGACAGATTCCACTTGTGAGCGCTGTATGATGTCCCTTAAGCAGCAATGCAGGGACACTCCCTCACCGGCTGCCCTTACTGACATCTTACCTTGCGTCCAGCTTCTCTTTGGAAAGAAGCATGAATGACGACTCCTGTAAAAACTCTAGCCTCTCTTGCATGAGGCAGCCTGTGTCGCTTTCTGCATCTTGCCTGAAACGGCCATTTCCAGGTGATTTGCTCACTTCCTTTTTCCACAGAAATAACGATCATTGAAACATGGGATGAGAACATGCGATATTTACTTTGTACAACTCAGTGGGATAGTTCCCATGTAAGTGCTTACAAGTCTCTGTAAAACAGACTGGGACACATTACCAGGGGAACAATGCCCCTCCTTAGTACCAGTCTTGGAGAAAAGTATGTAAAATGGAAATACCGTGGTGTAGACAGAAAGTAAGAATAGGCTCACATGAAGAAGAGCATCAAGCTGCCTTCCAAAACATACAAAGAATACCTGATATCGAGACAGCATTTTCTCTGAGAAATCCAAACAGGTATCTCACCTGTTTTTGGAAAAATGGTGAATGACGTTTTAAATGTGCACCCCAGAAACATCTGGATGCACGGAAAAGAGCAATTGCTAGACTCTACTATGGTGCTATCCTTCCATCAGAGAGTCCTGCTCCATCATCATTACGTGTTACCAGGCCCATTTGGTCTTTAAAGGCAGGGTTCAGACCTTGAAAAGCTATATTCCTGGCCTACAGAAAAGAACTGAAACAAATAAAAGATCCTCTCTGAACAAATCCTTCCTGTTTCTGAAACGGGGAAATCTTTCTTTCCCAGTTTTACTACATTAGTGCATGAAGACAGAGTAGGAAACTGCTATTTTTTTATAATGATCAGAAACTTCTCTGCAACTCTGAAGATACTCGATAGAAAAAGTAGCTTGTCTTCTGCTCTGTACGGAACGAAAACATATCTCGACTCTTGCAAGCCATCTCAGTTTAAACTAATAAAAATTGTTTATAGTTCCTGTAGCCTAAAAAGGTAAAACTACTGTTACCAAATAAAGCAGATCAAATTCCGCAAATGCCATCTAAGAATACACTGGGTGTAATATCCAAAGGCTTAGGAAACCCTGGATGGACCCCACGTTATCTGTATGTAGGTATATCAAACGGAAGCAAAATACACCACAAAACATTTTTGTTTCTTCTGATTTCCTATATCATATATCACCAGAGAGCTAACTGTATTCAGTCATCAGTAAATGTAAATATGTCATTGGTCGGGTACAGCCTGCTTGAAGGTGAGAAATGGACAGTCAGAAGGAAGAGAACTGTTCACATATCTCAAAATGTTTGTATTGCTTTATGGGATCAGTGACTCTCAATCACTAGAATCTGAGAAACGGTGATACTCTCTTTTCTTAATGCCACGGCTGCATATCAGTGCATCCTCTGAACAACAGGCAGAGCATTTCCTCGGACAGGCACCGACTAGTTTTACTTAGTTTGCTAAACTGAGGCAGCAATCAGGAGTGAGGCTGCCTGTCAACAGACAACAACAACTCAACAAAAACCTATGAAGGTCTGTCTAAAAGTAAGGGAAGAGCTGAACTTCCCTTTTTGCTGCAGTCTGAAAGTACATGATTTAGGACATGGTCACAAGGAAGTTCCTAGTTCCCTGCTTTTCAGTACACCACCTCATATCCTAGAGAATCTGAGGATTGTTTAAGAGCATGGGGCATTAGCATTAAAATGATCACAAAAATAGAGAACAGATATTAATTTCCTGTATTTTTATTGATGTGAAGCCATTTGCTAAGGAAGAATCATTTATTATAGCAGGTTATTAATGACAGATGAGTGTGTTTCTCCTAGAGAAACCTATCCCATAGGAGTAACGTTGCCAGAATCATTCTACTTTAGCCTGAAGGAAAACAGTGAGCCTTGATTAATAATTTCAGGGACCATTCTTAGATCCATGGGAATATACAACAACTAATTCAGTATCATCCAAGACACAACAGTGAACACAGCAGAAGGTGGTTCTTGTCAACCAGACTGTTTAAATGTGTGGGATTTTAATTAGGTATAAACAGCACCACTTTCAACAACAGTTACTGTTACATTCAGCCTGCTTAAAACACTAACTGAGAAGTCCAAACGGTCAATACTCCGGTCTTACCTTGAAGAACCAAGCCTGATTTCCCAATGGTGTAGAAAAAAGCAGAGAATGGAGCAACAGGGGATTTAGCAACCAGGAGCTGCAAAACAAACAAGTAATATATAAGTACACATCTTTCTTTATAACATACTGATCAGAGCCCAAATCCACAGAATAATCCCACCGGATTTAAATTCCAGGCGTAAAGCACACTGCAGAAACAAGGTAGTTATTGATCTAGTGCTGTCACTTCTAAGTAGTTGAGATCTCATACGCATGCTGAAATTTTACAAGGATTCACAAGTCCTAAAAAACCACCATCATAAAAGAAGCAAGTTCTGCTTGTTTTATTGGCATCCTGAAAAGCTTAATTGTTCCCACTGGTTCAAGCAGTTGCACTCAGAGACAGTTTTGAGCGAAACTGCAACTGCCACTGCCTAACGCAATTTTAATCACTGTTAGCCATTCACTGACGTTTGTGGGACAGTGTGCTAGAGAGCTTCTTAGGTGTGCCATGCCAGAGGAGGTAGGGGATTGAGTGCCAAGTGACAGCACAGACACGAGGGACAGTGATAAGCTGGGAATCACAGTAGTGCCTGGGAATGGTCAGGTAGGAACCAGGCCACCTCCCCACAGAAAGGTGACAGGATCAATACCCCAACTGAATTGCACCTACACCAGTGCCCACAGCACGGGCAACAAACAGGAGGAGCTGGAAGCCACTGCACAGCAGGACAACTGTGATCTAGTTGCCATCACGGAAACACGGTGGGATTATTCACAGAACTGGAGAGCTGCACTGGACAGTTACAAATTCTTCAGAGGCAACAGGCCAGGAAGGAGAGGTGGGGGAGTGGCCCTGTGCGGTAGGGAGTGGTTTGATTGTCTTGAGCATAACGATGGCGATGACAGGGTTGAGAGTTCAGGGGGAAGGCAGACATCACGGTGGGAGTCTGTTATAGACTGCCCAACCAGCATCAAGAGGTAGATGAAATAACTATGTAAGCAGCTGGAGGAAGTCCTACAATCACCACCACTTGTTCTTGTGGGGGACTTCGACTTACCAGATGTCTGCTGGAAATACAAGACAGCAGAGAGGAAACGGTCCAGGAGGTTCCTGGAGCGTGTGGAAGACAACTTCCTGACACAGCTGGTGAGGGAACCAGCTCGGGAGGCCTCCCCGCACAACCCCCACCACGTGTTCTTGTGGGGGACTTCGACTTACCAGATGTCTGCTGGAAATACAAGACAGCAGAGAGCAAACAGCCCAGGAGGTTCCTGGAGTGTGTGGAAGACAACTTCCTGACACAGCTGGTGAGGGAACCAGCTAGGGAACGCTCCCTGCTGGACCTGCTGTTCGCCAACAGAGAAGGACTTGTGGGTGATGTGAAGGCTGGAGGCTGTCTTGGACATAGTGATCATGAGATGGTAGAGTTTTTCAATTTCTGAGGAAGTAATGAGGGGTATCAGTAGAACTGACACTTTGGACTTCCGGAGGGGAGATTTTGGCCTGTTCAGGACACTGGTTAACAGAGTCCCTGGGGAGGCAGCCCTGAAGGACAAATGAAGGCAGGACATACTTCAAGAAGGAACTCCTACAAGTGCAGGAGCAGGCTGTCCCCATGTGCTGAA
>NW_010426390.1:20217-42056 GCF_000710305.1 Buceros rhinoceros silvestris | reverse complement strand
TTTAGAAACTATACACACAGACATAAGAATCTATTTTACCTGAGGAAAACAAATACTTCATTCTCAGTGATTTATTTGCCAAGTCTTAGCTGGATAAAGATCATAAAGGCCAAGCCGTATATAGCACAGAATGGTTGGTGAAATGATTATAGAATGATTATAGAAATAGACTGATACTACATCTTCAATATTTAAAAAAGTAGAGCAACCTCTGTATCAGTGACAGAGGAAACAAAATGAAGAGTGGTCAGTCCCGAGCCTGTGCTGATCAACAGGCAGCTGAAGCAGAAGGTGCATGTGGGGCAAAGCAGGACTCCCCTGGGCCCAAGAGCACTGGCTTGCTCCTCCATCTGCTCCTGTGGGACAGCAGGAGAGCAAGCTAGTTCTGCTGAGTTTGAGCATGAAAATTCATGTTTCTAGCTCTGATGTTGTCTTCTATTGATTTAATTTGGTGGTGTACACCTACTGTTTCAGAGGCATTAATCTGCAATGTGACTTCACAAGTCAGTTGGTAAAGACCATTGTCAGCCAGTTTGAACTCTTGTGGTAACATCTCTTAATTTACAGATACCGCTACGGTAACAACTCCTCCTCATTAACAGAGGGCACTCTTGTAAAGAGAATCTTGCGATATAATGCTCTTCTTTACTGAAAGGCTGTCACAGCTTGATGATGCAGTTGTCACCATGGTGATTTCACTCCAACGGTGCCGTTCATCTCTGGATATGTGTAGCTCATACTTCCTGATGCCTTTGGCTAAGCTACCACCTGAGGAGAGAACTTGAATTGGAAGCTGAGAGAGGAGGTACATATTTGATGTACTGATGATAAATTAGAGTTTTGTAGATGACCAGATCTCAAGAAGTGGCATGTGTGTAAATACAGCTAAATGTGAAAAGGCCTTAGAGCCTGAGCCAACATGAAGAAAAATAGACTTACCTTAAATTTGAAGGAAATATTAAAATATGATGTTCTGCGAATTCCTGTTGAGGTCTACTTCCTTTCCCTCATAAAGGATATTTCTTGCTACTTGCTATTATCTCATAGTCCACACAGCTGAGGTTAAAAAAGATATAAAAAAAAATTAAAAAAAAGGCTTGATATCAAATTTACTTGGAAACAAGTATTTTTCTTTCCCCTTTCTGAAAGCTTTATTGATACATTTGGGTTTCTCATTTCACAGTGATGACCTAAAGAGCAATTACACCAGTATAGAATGATGGAATGATTAATATCTGATTTTCCTGAAGCCATGAAATCCTTCCAAATGAGTAACAGTTGCTTATTTTACTGATCTTTATGCTAGGGGAAGTTATACAGAGGAATATATTATACAACTGAACAAATCATTGGGAAAGCTGGTGTAGAAAGCAACCTATGTTGGCTGGGAGGTAAAGGTAGAAGGCCTCTTCTGTTCCTGTACTTCTGCTAGGATTGTGAACTTAAAGAGACTATGTGACAATGTGTGCTTACAGCCCAGAAAGCCAAATGTATCCTGGGCTTCATCAAAAGAGACAAGGGCCAGCATGCCAGCTCTGGAGTCCTCAGCATAAGGACATGTACCTGTTGGAGCGAGTCCAGAGGAGGGCCACAAAAATGATCAGAGGGCTGAAACACCTCTGCTATGGGGACAGGCTGAGAGAGTTGGGGTTGTTCATCCTGGAGGAGACTCCCGAAAGACCTTACTGCAGCCTTTCAATATTTAAAGGGGGCCTGTAAGAAAGACGGGGACAGTCTTTTTAGCAGACCCTGTTGCGATGGGGCAAGGAGTAATGGGTTTAAACTAAGGAAGAAGTTTTTTGGAAGAAATTTTTTACAAGAAAAGTGATGAAACACTGACACAGGTTGCCCAGAGAGGTGGTAGATGCCCAATCCATGGAAACACTCAGGGTCATGTTGGATGGGGCTCTGAGCAACTTCATCTAGTTGAAGATATCCCTGCTCACTGCAGGGGAGTTGGACTAGATGACCTTTGAATGTCCCCTCTAACCCAAACCATTCAATGACTCTGTGAATTATAAGCCTTCATGAAAATCTGTAGCTGTCATGAGACTTCTTAGTGACTGCCAGTAGCAGATGTCAGTAAAATCAGTTCAGGATCTAATCTGAGATGTTCCACCATGAAGCAATAGGTGAAGACTAGGGAAATGGATAAAATAAATACTTCAGAGTGGTGGTTAGTGGAAAATATAGTTTGGTTAAGGAGGAAAATAGAGACAAAACATCAATAAAGATAAATTTGTATCTTAGGAGGGGCTTTGTTTTGTTGGGATAATCAGTCAGAGGGGGAAAAAAAAAGGTAAAACAGAGGTATAATGAGTTCTATTGGTATATGAAGAACTGAAGAGACCTGCCTAGGAATTAAACATTGAGGGTGAGTGAACCAGAAGTAGCAGGAAAATGAAAAACAGTTCAGTAATAAAACTCATAAAACTTGACACAAAATTAGTGAGTCAGAGTCCTAAAATCATGAGTCATTTAAACACTGAGGTTTTTCCAAGGATAAATATTTTTTTATGTCTTCTTTACCATCAAGGGAATGATAATAAAATTCAACATAAGATTGTTTCAGGTTCAAAAAGACTACTTTAAAATAGCTTTAAAACTTCCCAGATGAATTTTTACAGGATGAAGTCTGGAAGGCACTTGGTGCTGACTCTCTGCCTGTCCCCTTCTTTGGACTGCCCTTTCCCACCACCCTTGATTACCCCTCTGTCACCCTTGGTGTGTGCTCCTGCCTCACAGCCCTCATCTCCTCCTTCTTTTATGCTTCATGTTTTCCTTTTGCCATCCTTCATTTCTCTTTTCAGAAAACCCATATACCCACTTATAATTTGAGTTCTCCTTATATCTTTCTGCATCTTTTTTGTTTTACCACCTCATTTCTTTTTCCTCACTTTTCTTTCAAGCTCTCCAACTGCCATGGTGTCTGAGGGCACCCCAGCTTGAGGTTTTCTCATTGCTTATTCAAATTAGCTTTCAGCTTTGAGATTAATTAAGTTGTTGTTATTAAAAGAAGACAAACACACAGAACACCCCCCCCTTCTTTTCCATACAAGAACACAACATTATGAAAATTATAACAAAAATGTGAGAGTTAGTAATCCTGATGGTGGTGGTGTGCTGTGATGGTGGTGTTCTGGTGAGCTGTTCCTGAATGCAGAGAAAAAAAATGTTTTCTTTAAAAATTTGTTTAAAAATTTTAGAGTCAGTTTTAAATTATGTGGTCAGCTTTAAAATGGTAAGAAAGTATTCAATTTGCTGTGACTGACATATGCAAAGAATTTTGTTCTGGGCCTTTTTGTGCATGTGTTTGTTTTAAAACATGAATTCAAAAAAGTCCAGCATATAGTCATTATAAAAGGTGATTTCCTCTTTTTTTTCATGCTTTTAGAGAAAGGATTGATTCAATCCCTTTCTCTCCTTCCCTTCCTCCTTTCTTACCTCCCTCTTCCCCACCTCCCTCTCTTCCCTTGTCTTTTCCTCTCTTTTCTCTGGATTCCCCCTTTCCCTCTCTCACATCCTCCACATCACTATCAATCGCTCTTTCTCGCTTGTGGTGAAAGAAAAAAACCAGGTGATGATTCGGCAAACTGCTATTCGTACTCTTGGGTCATATGTGCTCCAAAACATAAAGCATAATTTTTCTCATCTTTTGTACATACGAAAAAGAGGGACCGCTTCAAAGAGGTGAATGCTAAGAGCTTAAATGTTTTGGGCCAGTCAAGGGAATACAAAAGACTCCATGATAGTTAGGAGATTTCTCATTGTTTCCAGGTACTCACTTGTTTAAAAAAGAAAGAAAAGTGACGGTAATTTTTAAGGTGCTTGTAGTGTCTGCTCCATGGTGCAAAGCCAGTCCTGAAGCTAGGCTGGAAGGCAAGTTTGCTCCTCTGTCCCCTGTTCTTCTTCTGGGGCAGTTCAACTGATCTGCTTCATGCTCCCCCAATGTCTGTGGATGTCTGGCCCAGCTGGGTCCCCATGTTCCCTCTGGGCTTCTAGCAGAAGCACCACAGCAACTGCTGAGGTATGAAATAATTTGGGATTCTTCCTAGGCAGAGACCCGTGTTTCCTACTGGAAGGGCATGTGGGATTCTTAAGTTCTTTACTAAGACAAGGACTTGTGGGGGATCCAGGCTTCAGCCTGTACAGCTTGCTTATACAGGTGAGTTTAGACATGCCAAATTCTTCCGCCTCTCCTCTGTTTCATGTTAGGTATGTACCGGTCTGATAGCCTTTTTTATACGACTTACATATAGCCTGGAGTCTGAACTAGAAATTGATTTTCTGTGCTGCTGCTTGTCATCTTTCTTACTGTGGATGAAAAGAGTTGTAATGCCTAGACTCCCTGGCCTCTGGTAATGTTACTGTTATTTATTCATTCCCCTACTGAATGTAAGAGAGACACCTTTAGCTTTAAATATCACTTCTTTGCCAGAAAGTTTTTTTGTTTACAAGTGTCACAGTATATTTAGTGCCAGATGTACAGTAGAAAACATTGTTTTCTGTTTCTTTTTAGGCAGGGTGCATGTCTGACTGCTCCAGCATAGACTTTGTTTCCCTACTGTGAGAAATGTCCTGGTGGAATATGGAAAATAAAAAAATATTTGTGAAAAAGACGAAAAAGATGGATTGAAAACAACAAAGTCATTCAGAGGGACTTTTGTAATTCACCATTTTAAAAACTGACTAATTTTAAAGTGGATCACACGCAGCGGAGCACACTGGCCCCTTAAGCACTGGCACGATCCAGTCCAGATGATATGAATCCTTGATCTACTAAACCATAACTGGAGCTGTGTTGTCCAGAAGTGAAAATGGGTAATAAAAAGTAGGTCCTGTTGCTTAGCTGATGACTGAGTGTGAATAGAAAGTGCTTGCAGATTTCTATCCGAAAAATCCTGGAACGAGGTGATGTGTATTTCTGGAAAAGCCCTTCAGTGTAACCTCTGAGGAGCATGAGCTGGGGAGTGAAGCGGGTTAGGGATGCTAAGACAGAAAGGATGGAAAATGCAGACAGTGAAGGACGACATCTCAAGGCTTCCAATAAATAATATAAAAAGACATTGAAACCCTGAAGAGAAATTATTCTGGAGGGGGGTGGGTTTGGAGGGATCTTATGATCTTGCTACGAGTTTTCTAGGAGCTAGCATTGTAATTTCCAAATCAATAAAATCTCAGGAGGCCAGAAAAACTGTAAGAAGTCTATGTAGTTTTACCCACAGAGTAGAAAACAGAGCGTGGAGAAAAGATGCAAGCAGAGGAACACTTTAAATTATACATGTAAAGTTTAATAAAAACCAAGGACATCTAAGTACAAATTATTTTTCTATTATGTTAATCCTATTTTATTTCTTATTTGCATATAAATTGCACTGATTGAACCCGAGATGCTTTAAATATTGGTGTAGTTGAGCCTGGTTAGCTGTTTCTGCCTCCATTTTAATGACTTGTTTAGGCTTGAACAAAACCCTCTCAATGAGGCAGAGCCAAACATTTCCGAGCTTTATTAAATCCATGTGATTTTTTGATTCAAATATGTATTTAAATTTCATTTGTGCTTGTTGTCAAAATAGTCCAACTTAGTGCCTAGGGTCACTTATTATTTGTTCAGTTCTAATACTCTGCTTAGTATAAACACAAATGTAAAGGTTATCATTCCTTAGAAGTGTGTCAAACTCAGGAGGCAAAGAGGAAATCACAGGATTTTTAATGTCATTCTGCAAATTAGTGGTTTTGCACATGATGTGGGAGAGGTGGCAATTTCGGAGGAACCTGAGTGAAGGGAAGCGATGTTTGAAGTTTGGTGGAAGTATGGGGTGGGAAGATAGGCAGGATATGTCTTGTGGACAAAAAAAAAAGGTGGATAGTAAATGAGTTTATATAAAGGTTGCTGAAGCTGATAGACTAATAGAACATAAGCTGAGTAGGAACATGGCAAAAAAACTCCATGAAATATTTACATTTTTGATGTTGGTGTTCAGGTACTGTGTGGTGTTAAGGTGACAACGGTCATAGGAATAGACTCATGGTGAATCTGAGTTTAAAATTAAGTGCATTGCTTAAGGAAAGGAAAAGTGCCTTTGTCTCTGGGGGCATTTATTTCATCTAGTTCTTCTCTTGATTTCCTTTTTTAATTTGCTACTACTCTACCTTTAAAATAGTTTTAATGACAAATTTTACTCTGCAAGCAAGTCATGACATGTACCGCTATTTTTCTTCCTTAAGGTTTTTCTAGCACAGAGGCTCTAACTGTTGTAGATTTCAAAGCCTTCAGGCATGTTTCCAGGAAGCATGACAGGAATCTTATAACCCCTAGACACCAGTCACTGCAGGTTGTGAGGTGCTTGTTTTCATGCCAAACTCGCACAAAATCTCATTAGCTAATTCTTTTACTTGAGTTTTTGTAGGTTTGTAATGCTGACTTCACCTTACCTCCACGCTTTTTATGAGGAGGGTGGTCTGCTTCAGCTGGACCGTTCTCAACTGTTTTGTCAATTTTTAGAGATTCGTTATGTGCACTTTCCTGTCTGTAGACTTGAAACTCAATTTGTGAAATTATCCTATTCAAACATCAGTGTGCTATTTAATTACAAAACATTATATAAAAAATAAGCTAACATAGTCTTCTGAAATCTTCTTGTAAATGTGGGGCAGGAACAGAGTTTACCAAGCATCCTTGGTTTTTTAAAGATGCTGATATCTAATTTGATTTTAAAATTTGTCAGAATTGGATCAGTAAGACCAAAGTCAGGTTTTGAGGAAGTTACTGATTTTTCTCTAAGAATGTTAGTGAAAGTAGTCATATGAATGGAAATATTAAGTAGTACTTTGTGAACTAAAGGCTGTTGTAAGGAAGTCATAGAAACACAAAATCATCTGGGTTGAAAGGGACCCTTAACAGTTATCTAGTCCATCTGCCCTGCAGTGAGTAGGGACATATTCAACAAAATTAATTTGCTCAGAACCACATCCAACATGACCCTGAATGTTTCCAGGGATGGGGCATCTACCATCTCTCTGGGAAACCTGTGCCAGTGTTTCACCACCCTCATTGTAGAAAGTTTGTGCCTTGTAGCTAGTCTAAATCTCCCCTCTGTTATTTTAAACCATTACCCCTTGTCCTGTCACAACAGGCCCTGTTGAAACATTTGTTCCTATCTTTCTTATAAGCTTCCTTTACTGAAAGGCTGCAGTGAGGTCTCGCTGGAAATCTCACGTAGGGATATAAAACTACACCAATGTAATCCTGACTATTCATATTTGGGAGTAGAATTTTTACTCAGTACTAGAAGAATCATTCCCTGCTCACCCAATTATTAGTTTGGTATCTTCAAAGAGATTTCATGTTGATTCTGCTTGCAAAGAGGAAGAGCGCATGATGGAGGCTCACCCACATGAGTTTCATTCCCTGTCAGGGTGATTGTACTGAAGTAATGATGTTTCATTCTGAATACAAAGCTATAACCTTGTTGCAGTCAAAGGATAAAGGTGTGGGCTCAAAAGCAAATTAATTATCTGCTAACAACTGAATGGTACCTTTTGCGTAAACAAAAGGCATTTACCTCATACCCCATTGATGCATCCTATAATAAATGTGACAGTTATGGCTTTTTGTCTTATCTCTTTCTTCCTGCAGTGTCCATAAATGAGTTTCTCAGTTGTAACAGATGGTCAGAGCACAGCTTTGAAATTTATCTGGAGATGAAGCCCTGTTGATTCCATTAAAAGTGAAGAGTTTTCAAGAAGACAGAAACAAGGAGGGATTTATTGTTCTTACAATTCTGATGATGAGGTATTTCATACAATGCCTTTCTCTTTTTTTTTGCTTGCAGGTGATGTGCCTTCAGGATTTCTTTGGCGATGATGACATTTTCATTGCATGCGGTCCAGAAAAGTTCCGTTACCAGGATGATTTCTTGCTGGATGAAAGTGGTAAGAAGATGTATTTTTAAAAATATTTACAACCAGAGTAGAGGGCAGATTTACACATCATGCTAATTAAGCCAAAACTGCATCATCTAAATTGATTTCAGAAAGAGGGTAAATATTTTTATTCTTTAAATTCTGAATACTGAAAATAAGAGGTAACTGACCACAACAATAAAACTGCCAAGGGAAATGTATCTGCCTGTGCAGCATAAAACTTTACTTCATCCTCAACTTCATGTAGCATAGGAAATAGTCATGCATTTGGTGGAACGCTGCTTTTGCAAGGTCTTTCTTAGCATTTTGTCTTTAATTTCTCTTTGAATTTATTCTGCTTCTTAAACACAATCTTTCCACTCACATTTCTTACAGTTGAGGTTTAGATAATGCTACACAGATAATATGATAAAGGAAGATAAATATAATCAAGAAATGCAGCCAAAGTCATCCGAGAAAATTCAAGGAGTTCTCTGGTTTGTCAGAGACTGACAAATACAGTAGTGTAATCAATGTTCATAATCCTCTAAGGAAAATATATGCTTGATTTGCAAATACCTGTATTGTTACAAAGCAAATTCCTAATTTAGGAACCATAGTAGTAAGGAAAAAAAAAATATAAGCTTTGTCTGTTTGGGAAAAAAACCAAAAGCTACCACTTAAATTTCATTTATTTTTGTGTAGGACAAGATCAAGCAAAGATTTTATTGCCCCTGCGCTATCTCTCTGTTCAGGACACATTTGTAATCAATTGGTATCAACTCCTGTCGTCATCTTCTGAAATATCAAATGTCTCAATTAACAGCTGACTGAAAAGTCAGTCAGAAAAGAATTTGTTTCAGTAGGAACTCCTTCACAGTCATCGTGGGTGTGCTTGTTTAACTCCACCAGTTCAACACAGTTTTTGATGCAAATACACATTCAGAATGAGAGGTGGTGCAATTGTATTTCCCTGACTAACCTATGAAACTGAAAGGCTCCTTGATTTACCTGGATCCAGGGAAATGCTCCATTAGCTTGTGTAGGAGCAGACGTCTGCTTGCACAGACCTTATGTTGTGAACTGAATGATGAGTCTGAAAAAGGAGATATCTTTGCTACTGGGCAAGGGAATGACATTTTCTATCAGGCACAGACAGAAGCACAATCCTCCTTCCTCTAGATAACCTTGTATTATGGAAATAAAAATAAAATAGTGCACCAGATTTACACTTTGCAGTAATGAAATTGCTCTAGTTGCATCTAAGGTAAAATGTGCTGAACATGGAAGAGTAACTTCAGCAATCTTTAGGACAGGAATTAGACAGGTAAGTGGGAGATATTTGGACAGCAGAGGAGTTTCCCAGGTAGCATATGCAGCCAGCACAGCCATCCTTGCCTTTAATGAGAGGAGACCCAGGTGGTTGACTGCGTAGTCTGGATTCACTTGTGTCCCTTATCTGAAAGAGATACTATTGGCTGCCTGATGTCTCCTCACAGTGAATCCCACAGCAGTGTTTTTAGTGCTGAGTCAGGGAGAAGAGCTGACGACAAATTTGTCTAAATCCGTTTTAGAAGTACATGGCTCTTTTTTGGAGCTCTTATGTACAGACATATTCTGACTGCCTAGTCTTTGTTTGTTTGACGTATTGTCATATCTTTGAGTAAGCACTATCTTTTTCTAGAACGTTGGTGCTTAAAACTGTATTATGCTGAGGTGAAAAAAAAATAAGGCTGAAAATACAACTTTAGCAATTTGCTGTGTTTGCTTTTCTGATAGGTAATGATTCAGTGAGCATTGATGGTTTTGACTACAGGAGTGAAAAAAGAGCAGAAAATCAGACTCCAGACTGTGTCTATAGTTCCTTTGTGAAGTGTACATCATGTTTGCTCACTATTTTTGGGCAAATTTGCCATCAGAAAACCTGTTTAGGTTGCTTGCCGTTAATAGCTGATGTATCAACTGATATGGATCTAGTCAGTTTTCTCTAAAGCAGGAGCAAAATTTGGAGAGAGAATTAGAAAAGAACTGAGCTTTTAGCTTGTTTTCCTTGGCAGTGAAGTTTATGTGATCATACTGTGTGTCTGAGTGTTCCTCATAGTTAATATAAGAATATTAAAACTATTAGTAAGTGCTGTCCAACTGTTGAAGGCTTGGAAAGCCCTGAAAAGCAGCTTGAAGCAACACTGTGCTAGTTTCTGTCACTGCATCCTGCCAGTGTTTCCCATTTTCAGCCAGAGATGAGAGTAACAGTTAAGGAGCTGCAGCTTAAGGAGTAAAGAAAAGCAAAATTTGAAAGTGGGGAAGAAAAGCAGAAGAGTAAATACTTAATCAGGCCCTGGGCTTTGGGGAATTTCTTATCAGGGAGGAAGAATGTCCTTGTTCTGTGATCTGGGTTCAGAGCTTCTGATACTAGAGGTGAGCAAGAGACAAAGTTTCTGGGGTTGGAAAACCAATCATCTGTACTGGCATTCATTTTAGCTAACACTAGGTATCAAAAGAGCAGGTACCTGCAACTGACCCAGTCCCAGTAGGTTTCTTTCCCAATAAATAAAACAGGCCTGTTGACAAGGTAGATGGTAGATGTTTGGTTGACTCAGCTGAAGGTGAGCTAATAATTCACATTATTAATAATTCACATGAACTGTTCATGTGAATTATGCTCCAAAAATGTCTGATTTGTTTTTGTAAATGGATCGATATGCTTGATTTAGCTGTTCTTATCTGCATTGTATTTCTCTGGAATGAATTTTAGGATGAGATTAGTTCTACCTCATCAGAAGGAAAAAGCCTAAAGATTTTTTGCATCAGTCTGCATTATTTGTAGTCATCTTTCTTTATCCTGTTCACATGGCTTGCTTCTAGCACAGGATATTGCCTTTGAAAAGCCATAGAATCAAGAATTTAGAAAAAACAGTTTAGAAGTCAGTGAATCAATCTCCGGGGGGTTAGCATTCCCCATTTAATTTCTGACATACTTGTCTAACATGCCCCTTCAATGCCTGTGATGAGAAGGAATCTGTAACCTCCTGAGACATTCTGTGCCAGTGGTGAACTCTTCTCAGTGTTCTTCAGCTATCTTACCCCGAATTCCCTTGCTATAAATGAAGCCTGTTACTGCTTTCTTATGTTCTGTGAACATGGGAAACAGATTATTCCTGGGGTTTTTTTGAAAAAATCTGCCAACTGCCATTAGCCTTATCAATTTTCTCTTCTTTCTTTCTTTTTTTTCTTTGATTTGATTTCAGGCTCAAACTTGGCCTTGAAGGGAGGGAGTGTGTCCCTTCTTTGTATCATCTCCCTTCTCTGTATGATCTCCCTTCTCTGTTTAATGTCTTTCGGAAAGATGCTTTGCATATCCCCTTGGCCATCGGTTAAGAAAAGTCAGTTAATTAGAGATCCATCAAAGAGAAAAATAAGCAGTCAGCACTAAGCATTGCAGTTTCTTCTCTCTTCCTTGATGTACAGATGGTTTTCATCTTAAACACAATGTTTATTGCATGAAATACAGAATCAATAGGCACCACCCCCATCATAATTCCTAGCAATCATCTCTATATCCGGCCTAATCAATAGATACAATTGCAGCACACACTTCTGTCAAGAGTGCTGCAGATGGGACATGGAGATGCATGGAAATGACCATAAAATTCCTTGTTTGTCAAGCATCAGTGGCAATGCTATTTGCATAGAAAGTTTTTATGGAAATGTAAACACACAAACATTATATTAATGAAGCACAAATTGCATCAACCAGCTTGTAAGAAGAAAAATTCCTCAGCATAGAATATGGCAGTGGCTGCTCAGGCATTGTTAGCTTGTGGTTCTGGAAACTTTCCCAGAAATCCCAGCTTTTCTTTAATTCGTAGTGGTTCAGTTTTCAAAGAAGAGAACAAGTCAGAGGATGGTTTCCTATAGTCTTCAGCTGCGTGGTGGCAGATAATAGGGTTTAAAGGCCACAGTCACAAAAAATTTGCAATCAGCTAATATTTAGGCACCTAAATAGGATTTGGCAATGTAAATAACTCCTGGGATTGGCCCTAAATGAGAACATCTCCTTGGCTTATACAGATACTTCTCTCTTAGCACTCTAAAATATGAGAGTTTTTGAAGCTGGCAGTATCAGACTTCAATTTTTTAAAATCAAAGTATTTTTTTATGTTTTGTTAATGTTGTTTGAGTGCTTTGGAAGCTTAAGAGTCACACAAACCTAAGTATGGCAGACTTCATCACGTACTGGAATGCATCCTGTAAAAAGGCTGCAATCTTGACTGACCAAAGCCAGTATCTGCCTCCAAGCAGAGTGTAACCAACACAGAATGTCTGGACATGAAAGCAACTGCAGATCGCTTGTCAAGAGCACATATTACTGTTATGGAAACAATGATGAGAATGGCTCTCTTCTAGGGGAAAATTAAGACTGGAATTTTTGAAACCTAATTTCACTTTGACTTTGCTGGCCTGTGTTAGTCCTCAGCTCAGAGTCTCTGTGCCAGCAGTGTAACTGCTTCATCTTGCCAGCAGCAGACAACTTGCCAGGAAAATGAGAGTCCTGTGGTGCCTGCACACGTGCGTGTGCCTGCACACGCATCTGGTTTGGTAGCTGCAGTTAAGGTCAGGAGTATCGTGTTTATCCCTGTTGATAACTGTCAGGTTCATGTAACCTCCATTAGTCTGTCCTTCCTAAAAGAGGGAGGAAGGAGAAATCAGTTATAGACCTCATCTACTGTGATTTATAGGACAGAGACTGATGTGTTAAGCAGCCTTTGGCTGGACTTAGGAGTAGAGAGCATGCTGGCTAACTTACTCTGCCCTCATCAAAAACTCGTGCTTTGGCAATTGGAAAGTAATGGTGGGTTGTGGGAAGTTTGAGATATAACTTTGCTTTCAACAGAGGCATAAATATAAAGTGTTCCAGTGCAGTGTGATATTTTCAAACGTCAGCAACTGCTGGGCCTTGGAGACAGATACTCTGTGTCCAAGGCAGAAATAAGGGAAGGCAGGAAGGACCAGTCCTCTGGCTGTGTGTACGATTTAGACTAATGGTTCAGAAAGGGTAGAAGGAAAGATGTTGCTTTTCCTGTGAATTTGCATCGAGTGCCCCCTTTATTTTCCTACTCCAAGACCTCTGGTTTCATCTCCACCCTCTCACCATGCCTTAGACAGTTGTGCATGACCCACAGCTTCCTTCCATTTGACACTCCACCATTTGTCCTAGTTCCCATCCTCTCAGTAAGGGCCTTGATGGGGTCTGTCTCTCTTTATCCAGCAGTGTCACAGTTTCACACTGTCACAAATTCCCAAACTGATGGGAATATCCCCTCACTGAGACCACCTGCGTCCAGCTGCACTGGAAGTACCTCCCTCCCTTGGCCCACGTGCCAGGCTCATCTCTGGCTGTGTGGAAGTACTCGGCTGTATGGCAGCATGCGAGTGATTTGCTTGTTTCTGTGGTGTTCGAAGTCTTAAAAGGAGAATGCTGATTTGCAGTTAAATACGAAGAACCGGCTGTTAGTATGATCATCAGGTGGCTGCCAATGTATTATCATGTGGCGTTCATAAAATAAAATCTGTAGTAACTCTCGAGTCGAATGAGCTGTTCACATGAAAAATGCATTCACAGGGCTTCATTTTTTTTCTGTGTAGGATTTCTCTTTTAATATTTAGGGGGCTCATAGATATGTTCTTGATTGTTTAAGCTCATTTCTTTATCTGTTGTCTAGAAGCTATTTGCTTTGAATATTCTGTTCTCTGTCTCACAGGTCTACTTGAGGCTTTGCTTTTCACTTTCCTGCATCTCTAGCAGTGAAAGTTTGGTCACTTAAAGAATAAATCTTTGTTCCCCCCAGCTGGCAGATTTATAGACATGAATTAAGGACATTAGAGCTTTCAAGAAGATTAGATATGTATTTTCCAGTCCAGATTTACACTGAAGTGCCTCTCTCTTCTTTCCCTTTCCCCACCTCCTCACCATACATGCACATTTATTTGCATAGTTATCACTTTTCATCAATGTTGCTATGAAAAAGTTGCTTGCATGTATTACCAGGAAAAATAATGACCACTTACAACTTACTTATAAAACAATCTCTCATTGAAATTAGGCAAACCATAAGGCTGCAGATGCTAATTCACTCTGCTCATTGAACCAAATGTCCTTCAGTGTGTTTTCTGTTGTATTTGCTTTCTCTGATGTCTGTTAAAAATAGCATGAATGAAATGTCATCCAGAACCGATGGAATTTCCCACTTCATTTGCATAAGGAATTTTAAGTGTGAATATTCCTTCTGCACTTTTTCATAGTAAAGCTGATTTTGACTACAAAAATAATGAAAACTTTGGGTCCAAAAGTATCAAGCTCTTCTCAGTAATATGTGCATATTAATTAAATTGAATTTTTATTGGGAATTTATAGTATAAAACCTCAGCTTGTTTTAAATAAAAGAAAAATTGTTATTAAACATCGTCTGTATTATTATCTTAATGTACAGGAGGTTTTGCTTGTAACAGGCAGTGTTAATATGTAGTTAATAACTGAGTAGAAAGAATGTGTTTATTGGTTTTGTATAGCTTAATATATTTGCTCTTCTATTTTATTTTTGTGTTGTAATTTCTTTAGCTGAATCTTGCCAGAGGAATATTGAGATTCTTACAACAAATTTTTAGCTGGTCTCCGAAACTATGAACATCTCAGTTGTATCTTCAAATACAGAGAGCAACTGCAATTTTTATGACCAGTTTTGTAAACAAACTTCCCGTTCTGGGGAATTAACACAGAAATTTGGTAGACATAACAGGGTGGGTCTTGGCACTGGAGTTCTTACTTTGACTGTCTCATCTCTCTTCTTCCATGTAAGTTACTTTATTTTACAGCCTTTAAGCCTAGTCTGCAGTTTGTATAATACTCCATTCTTGATCCCAGATTGAGTTGTGAGTTTGTACGTTCAGTATCCTCAGAAGATGGTAGCTTTCAAATACCACCTTCCTTTGAGTGCTTTTAAGGAGAGACTTTATCTTGTACTTTTCTAGTTCCAGTGATGATGAAAGCTGGAAATAGTAGCTGTATATTATAACCCTCTGCACTGACCCTGTTCAGTAGTTTGGTGACAAGCGTAGAGGAGTTTAACATCAGAGATGTTTAGAAATCATCTTTCCCATATGCTTATCTTTGGTCTTTTCTATGTCTTGTTACTTAGCTTGGTAAAATGGGGAGTGTACAGCGTTGGTAATCCTGGCAAGTGTCACAGTTTGCACATCCTTTCTAATGCTGTAAACTATTAGAAACGTATCTATTTTTGAACAGATGCACCCTGTAGTCCTGTTGCAGGAGATCCTCTGGGTGAGAAACACAGTTCCATTTTCTCCAGTTGTTTCAGAGTTTGTATGAGACAGCTTTGAGATGAGTAGTTCTTGTAGCATCAGCGCTTCATTATTCAGTTTGAGAACCTGAACAAACTGTGCCATCTGCTAAACTGTATTAGGATGTACCCTGGAGACCTGCCTGTTTGTTGGGTACTGTGGTTGCATCAGAGAGATTTTGTTTTGAAATTAGACTCTACTCATCATCAATAAAATTGGACTGACTTGTTAAATTGAGCATTGTAATTTTCTACTTCTCATACTAGACGTAGGCTCTATACCTAGAGATAAAACTCTATACCTGGAGTTTTATTATGGCTTCAGTAAGTGTGAGCACACTTTTTCCATGCCAGAGCTGTCCACAGATTCTTTTATACAAGCAAAATCTTTTGAGAAGAGAATAATTGTTCAAAACCCTGAGTTCACAAGCTTTTAGAAAGCAGAAACTTTCTGAAGGCATATGAGGAAAATGTACTTTCCTTAATATTAATTAAAGGTCTTTTTTTAAAAAAAAATCTTCTCAAACACAAACTGCAGTACAGTATCTGAGAGAGAATCAAAATCAACCTGAAAAATAGTTCAAAGTGGTAAACTGAGTACCTCAGTGATAGGTTCATATTTATATACTCATAAATATTTAGTGAGATGCTGTGTACACAGACACAAATATATCAAGTATGAAGGGTTTACTGTCCTGCAAATAGAAGTAGAAGCCAGTAGAAGACCTCTGTACAACAGCTGTTTCAGTCTGCACCGCAACACTGATGGCTCACAATAAATGCTGCAATAATGGTGCGGTGCTGTTATCTTCAAAATGCAACCTACAGAAATTTCCCATTGCAAAACTCAAAAAGTGTTACCTGATGGTTGAGGTTTCTTCTGTGAAAAGTCATCTTCAAATAAACTTTTTTTCATAGCATAGCTCCCTGCAGGAGGACTACATGCTAATATTATGCATAAAGTAATCTAAGGATGAGTAATTGTTAGGAAGTCTCATGTTGCCATGGAACTGAACACTCGTAGGTGGTAGGTCATAGAGCGCTGATTTGGATTCTTTTATTCTTCAGTCAGAGCTTTTTAAAAATTTTGTTCTAGAGGAATTGTAACACCTGGTTTTGTCTTTTGGAGGAAAATCTTCTAGGGACTTAAAATTAATTGAAGCAAGAAGGGAGCTAACCTGAGATTTCATTCTTTTAACTGAAGGACCTGGGTTAAAGAAAGTTTTTGGAAGTTTGCTAATTATCCCTAAGAGAATGGAGAGTGGATAAAGACAAAGAAATTTAAATCGCTTAGTTTTTCCTGTTTCTCTGGAATAGGAAAGAGAAATTTTTCACAGCTTCTTAGAACTGTTAAAATTGTCTAGCAAAAATGACAACTTAGAGGCAAGGCAGTTTCTGATGAAGACACCATGTGTAGGAAGAAAAAAGTCCTGCAGGAGAACAAATTCAATGAAGCTTTATAAAAAATATTTCTGTCTCCAACTGTACATGTTCTTTATGTTTTGCAAGCACATATTGATGTCTACAGAATAGGTGACTTGAGAAAATGGAATAAACTGATTTTTATATAGCAATTCATATACTGCAGAGTTGGAAGATAAGATATATTGTTTTCTGCTTGAAAAAATAAATTGGAGATCCATGTGGACTATACACCAGGAAGCCTAACTTTGAGAACAAATAAATTGCTTGAAATTGTAATAAATATAAAATTCTTAAATTCATATGTAAACATTTAATAATAAGGACAAACCTACATAAATAAAACAGGATTGATTTTTGTAAAATCACTTTGGGGAGGACCATTCTCCTGAGATTCTGCTGGGAGTCTGCTGGGATCACAGCTCAGACTGGATGCAGACAGACAGCTGTGTAGTTTTTACCAGTGGGAGAAATACAAACGTATTATGAGAAGCTTTAAACTTCCTAGATGCAGATTAGAGACAAAATGCTGCTAATGCTAACTGAGAACATTTATTCTATTTAGATTTAGTGATGTTAATGATAACATTACAGAAGAACTGTCTTAAAAAGAGTATTAGATGTTGTAATCATATGCTCGTTTCCTTTATGTTGAATAGAAGATTAAAGAAAAGCAAACCAGTCCAGCAATTAAGTTGAGGGTTTTTTTATATTGAGAGAATGCTGAAAAATCAAGATATTTAGTCAGTGAAGTCTGTTGGATTTCAGAGTTTGGGGACTTGAACGTTGAAAGAGGTTTTGAATTTCAATGAAAAAGCAACCCAGAAACTGTCTTAGGTCTGCATCTGTCCAAAATATGTTAGTAAGGATCCAAACTCAACTGGCAGAACATGGAAAGCCTGAAAAGAATTGATCAGTAAAGAAGTCTATACCAAACATAGAAATGTTCACATACTCACTTTTGCCAAAATTATGCTTGTTTTGAACTTGCTAAAGAAATAAGATTAGATAAAGGTTTTAGCAAGATGAGAAAATTAAAAAAACAAAACAAAACAACCAACAAACCACCATGAAATGAAGATATGGTACCATGTTATAATGACAGATCTACTATTTTAATATTTTGACCTCTGTATTCAGAAAAAATTAAATATATAATGGGAGAAAAGCACCCTGTCTAATCTGAATCTTTGGAGAAATCAAAATTACTATCCCAGAGAAGAATGCAGAAGTTAAGTCAGCAGCAAAATGTATTGTGTTGTGTAAGAAAGACCTGTCACTCATGAGGAAAATGTGAGTTTGTATATGCTATTAAGGTAGTAAAAATTTAATGCTATAACCTTCCTGTAAAGCAAAAAGAAACTGATTTTAATATATCTCGTCTGTCATTTCTGTAGTGATCTGATTTCCCATACTCAGTAAAAATAGGGTCCTTGAGTTTTCAGATAGGACATCAGCCTTATGAACAAACTTGTCTGTAAACTTCAAAACTCTCCTCTGAACAATCTCTGATGTACGCTGTGATAGACAGAATGAAAGATGGTTTCATGGGCTATTTCCAGCCTAACATGCATTTGCAATCTGCTATTATTTAAACTTTCTCAGAAGGAAAAAAAAAAGTCACTGGGACTTCACACACCTCGGTAAGTGGTGTGGTGTTAGCAGATGTTCTTAGTAAAGCCACGTTTTCAAGATATCCTGCTGTTAGCCTATTGCCAAGATGACTCAGGCTGTTTACTTTAGTTTTGTCTAAATAATTATAACAGAATTTAATTGCCTGAACCAGATAGCGTTCAAGGAGAACCCATTAATATTAGAGGCAAAAGCTGCCTAGGGATTTTTAAATTTGACACAATCCTGGAGTTCTTGGTATTTTTTAACTTAGAAAGCTCATTTCTGGATTTCCTGTTGATAGGTAAAGCAATGTTGCGGTAAGTCTGCTGCAGCTGAAGGCAGAGGTGCTATTGTGGAGGTAGAAGAGGCAAAAATGTGGGTGGGCTGGTGACTTTATGTGTCTGTAGATGGCAAGCTGGTTTTGTTGCCCACATTCCAGCACAGCTCAATATGCAAGGCATGTGTGTCCAGGTGTGAATGTTGATTTAATGTCGGCATATAAAAGTGTTTTGCTTTAGTAGGTTTGGGGCATGAGGATTTTGTCTTTAAAAATACACTGTTGAGGAGCTCCGTATTGTAGTAAGCTTGTCTGAATCTCCAATTTTCCTTTTTTCCCCTGTATCAATTTGTAGACTCCTTAGGCTCTGGTTGATTTGTTATTTCTCTAATGTTGCAGCTGAATATTTTTACTTGAGTGCATGAAAATTTTATAATAATTCTCAGAGTCATTAATATTTGTCACTGTAGGCATTCTTTTTGTTATGGGCATGCCAAATAATGTTGTTATTTTAAATAGCCATTAGAATATCAGGTGGTTTTATTTCTTCAGACAACATTACTTTATGATTTTCTTCTTTAAAAAATCCTGCCTACTAACTTCCAATACTTTTATCAGAGGCAGATTTGCGGCACTACTTAGAAAAAAACCCAACAGCCTGTTACGTTCTGAATTCCTTGAGGTATTTTATATAACTATATTTGCTGCAAGACAGCCAGTGTGTACCTGTTTAACTTCTTTTTTAAAGATAACAAAAACCTTCTGCAGTGGACACTTAGATAACAGCTTGTGTTTAAATGGAACAAAGCTATGGTTGTTATAATTCCTTCTCTATTTTGTTCAAAAATGTTTTGAAAGTTTCACCTCCTTTTGCTACCCATTTCAAGCAACCTACGCCTGCTTACATGTTCCTGCCAAGGAAAAACAAATTCAGACCAGTTACACAGGTCCGAATTTGGAATAATTGCATTCTTCAGGGAAGCATGTGATTGGTGAATTGCATTCAATTTGAATAGAGCTTTTCATAGTGAAGACAGAGGAATGGTGTGAAAATGGCCTACAGCTTCCCCCCACAGTGATGTAACACTGTTTTAGATGGACGGATGGATGATGTTTGGTAAAGGACAAGATGAGAGGAAAACCTGCAAGAAATGCAAATTAAACATGCCAGTGGTTTCATAGTAAGTGCTGTAGGTATATAGCAAGGTAGCACAGAATAGCCAACATTCCTGACGGGGTTTCAAAATACCTGATATTCTTGACGTAGACAAGTCTATAATTCTCCTAAAACCCTACACATTGATGGAGCTATAGTGGGTAGCAAAGCCAATGACTTCTTGGTAGGCTACAAGTAGTCTGATTCTTCCTGGCACTGGTCCACATTTTGAGCCTCCAAAACAAGTGTCCTGATATTTTGCACGCAGAAATGTGACGGTCATGAAACTGAAGAGGTAGGAAGCAAGAAGCAGTCTAGTAAGTATGGACACACATCAGAGAGAAAAAGCGCTTCCACTCAGCTCCCTCCTTCCTAGGATAGTTTGCAGTGTCTATCCACCATCATTTACAAGCAAAAATACGTAGACATTAAACTTTAATTGTCATCTGTTTAAGTTAGCGTCCTAATTGCCAGGTCATAGAACGAGGCACTGTGCCAGGTGCTCTTGCTTATTCGTGCTGTCCCCATTGACTGACACTGCCACGACCCATGTCACTTTGTCACCCAGGTTTACCCCAGTTTTGGGAACCTGTTTCACACATGTGAATGCACTTCAAGGTTAAAGGAACCTTAAACTTTGGAAATTACCCAGGAGGTTTTATCCTTTCTCCAGGCACATCTATAAACCAAAATGCAATAGCATAACTCCAGTACTTTTGCTTTTATACGTATAGGTATCTTTGTTCTACTGTCAATGAACTTTAGCTTAGTCATTTTTCATACAATAAGGAAACAGTGATCTTCAGTTAGTATGATGACTGGTGTTTTTATGATTGTGTTTTAGTGACAACAGAATTTAGGGTTACTTTTACATTTAAAACTGATTAAACTACCCTCATGCTATGTGAAATAAATATTTTTCTCTAAGTTCTTAAAATTGTTTCTAGTTTCATGATGTACCTCTATTTTTCTTGTTTGTAAGTTAGGCTCCTTTGTTAGCAGTCCTTTGTGAGCCTATATCCAATTTTAAGTACTTTCTATTAAAAAAAAAGAATTGAGTAGAAAACTGTGGTTTGTAAATATCTCAAGAATGACCATGTTACAAATTACATAATAATGCATCGTCCAACAAGAATGTCACTAAAGCAGTTATTTTACTGTTCTTACAATTCACTGGGACATTAACACTGCAAAGAAGAATTTTCTTATGAGCTGGTGTTGTACAGAGTCCAAAAACCTGTTACAGGTAATTTGAAGAAACTTGCACCCAAGTATGGAAAAAAGAAAACAAGAGGAGTCCAAACCTAATAGAAATAGTATGCTGTTATTCCCTTTCTACCTTATGGTGTTTAAATATATACCTTAGTCTTCATCTCCCCATTTATGCCTAATGTTTATAGAAGCTGGGTCAGGTGGAAAGGTTTAGTTCGTATTTAAATTTTGAGACTTTTTGGGTACTGGTAGCATGTGGACTTACTAAAAGACATACAGTACTTGCTGCATTGCACTTGTTTGGTAACTGGTCTGAAGAGTGAAATAGCTTTGGAAGGAGCAAAACCTTCATCAGTTAATGTCAGGGTTGAGAGTTTCATGAAGTGATTGAAGTTTCAACGTATCGGCATACTTTTTGCAGTGTTTCGTGAGCTCTGGTGCTGAGAGTCAGTTACTGTGTCTCTGGACTCCAGGCAGGACTGTGCTAAACTTTTTAAATCATCACATCGCTTTTTTTTTGTCATCTCAATCCTTTTCCTTCTCTGCTCCAGAATTTTGTTCTAGCTGAGGTTGCAGAAGTGATGCTGTAGTTTTACAGCTAAAATAAGAGATTCCTTGATACTGTGTATTTCTGTGTTGTGTTAGAGGTGAATTTCGTGAATAGCATTGTTATGGGATTTTTCATTCCTTGGATTTTTATTGCATTGAGCTCTAATATAATTTGCATTGCATTGTGTTTTAACAGCTTTCATCTTCGGTGAGGTAGGATATTGAGTATTTCCTCTTACTTTTATGGTGTCATTATTTCTGACTCTGAATTTGATCCAGGTGCTTATTAGGTATTTGGAACTCATTATAGATGACAGGCACTTATTGATGGAGATACAGCTGTATA
>NW_010426390.1:19111-20091 GCF_000710305.1 Buceros rhinoceros silvestris | reverse complement strand
ATAGGACTTCTTTGCGTTGTTTAGAAGTAACTGCAGTATACGGGTATAGTGTAAAATGGGAATCTTTGTGAGCTTAAGTGGTATATTCATAATTGTTCTTTATGTGTCTTTTTAAAGAGAAGGACAAATGCTTCTGAGTCCATGCCAGGTTAATTCTTTCAATATCTAATACATGAAATTACAGGATATGAAAGACCACAAAGAGACCTTGCAAATTATTGTGTTTGTTGCAATCCCTTTCACACCATTCGTCAAGAATAAGTTCTCAGAGAATTCATGATGCTGGAAATAGATTTTGTTGAAATAGGAGACCTGAATAAGGAGGTTCAATGGTTGGTATGAAGAAAAAAGAGGCATATATATTGTCAGTAATGGAAATTGCTTCAGGGGGTGTTTACCAGTTTGTAGGCAACTCTGTTTCTGAGATGTAAGCTCCATGGATAGTTACTTGTTCAAATGATGTTGCTTCAGTTGAATGTGAGGTTTCCTTTTTAAAGCACGTAAATAGTCTCCATTAAACGACAGGGATTTTGTTAGTTTGGAGAGTTTTTGCACTTTGGAGAGGGCTCTACCTGCATAGTGTCGGGCAGCCTTATTTTTCCTTGCAAAACAGTCATCTGGAAGATTTCAAAGAATGCCCACATTCCCATTACTCATGTTTCAAATTATCGGTTCTGTATACTGAAGGCAATTTGCATACTTCTTATTGCTGTCCCAGAATAGCGACATACCTGTGGGGTTTTTTTTCTTTATCATTGGAATGTTTAAGGCAAACACACCTTCTCCAAGCTCTCAAATCGATGACAACAGATCAGCTTTCTGTGATATCTAGTAAATTGCAATAGCTATATCTGTATTTTCACAGTAGTTCTTCATCTAATCTTTATATATTTGAATGGAACAATGAATCTCACTTTGTGATAGTACATGAAGTTCAAGAACGATAGAATAGTTCAGTAGGAACGGTGCGAACATTCCTG
>NW_010426390.1:5611-18986 GCF_000710305.1 Buceros rhinoceros silvestris | reverse complement strand
CCTGCTTTCCTAAGAGACCAAGCTTCTGAAACATATTTTCTGCTTATAGGGCAAGTTTGGAGAATAGGTCACTTGTGGACATAATTCAATAAAGAAAATGATGAAAAAGATTATGTTACCATGTTAGCTATGATGGAATTTCTAGATGAGCACTTTATTTCCTCAACAGATAACAGAGAAAACTTCTAAACATGCTTACTTTATAGTCACAGAAGAGACGATTTCTGAATGAGATTAGAATATAATTCTCTTTTAAACTATCCAGAAGTCCCTTAAGAGCGCCTACCTTTCTTAATGTTACTTGCTCTTCCATGAGTATTCTTAAATTTCTTTCCCAGATCTTTCTTTCTCTCTCCTCTCCCACACATATAAAATAACCTTCCTAGACTCATCTGTAAGGCTTCTGTCTCAAGACTTTCTTCACTGATACGACTTATCTTTCTTCTGGTGAACCTCGTGACGCAGTTAGGTGAACAGGCAACAGGAGATACTTGGTGCTTAACATGAGGGGCAGGTCTTTTTCTCCTTTTAAATAATTGTCATGAATAGTTCTCAAAACTATTGAAAGCTGCTTCCATGTTTTTATTTCCCTTTTAGGAAATATTTCATGATGCTTCATCAAATTCATCATGCTCTTTTTAATGACAATGATATTCATTATTATCTGCAATGTGCAGGGCTGGTTCCTGATTCAGGGCTCCATACCATTTCAGGAGAACATCAGTATTTGAATTACACATAGGCTTTTTCATATCTGTGAGAAGGCTGACATGAAATTCTGGAATCATAGAATCATTTGGGTTGAAGGGGACTTTTAAAGGTTGTCCAGTCCACCCCCCCCTACAAAAGGTAGGGACGTCTTCAACTAGATCAAGCTCTGCAGAGCCCCATCCAAACTGACCTTGAGTGTTTCCAGGGATGGGGCACTTGCCATTCCTCTAGGCAACCTGTGCCAGTGTTTCATCACCATCATTTAAAAAAATTTCTTATTTATCTGTAGTCTGAATCTACCATCTTTTAAATTTAAACCATTACCCTTTGTCCTATCACCATAGGCCCTATGAAAAAGTCTGTCCCCATATTTCTTTAAACCCCTTTAAGTATTGAAGGGATGCAATAAGGTCTCCCTGGAACCCAGGATAGAGTTGGCTTTCTGGGCTGTGAATGCACATTGTTAGCTCGATGTCCAGCTTTTCATCCACCAGCACCCCCAAGTCCTTCTTCACAGGGTTGCTACCAATGCCTTCATCTCCCCAGCCTGTATTGACAACTGGGGGTTGCCCTGAACCAGGTGCAGGACATTGCACTTGGCCTTAGTGAACCTCATGAGGTTCACATGGGCCCACTTCTCCAGTTTGTCCAGGTGCCTCTGTATTGGTCTTTTCCAACAGACCCTTTCAATCTGTGGTTCTTTTCTGTTTTGCTCCAGCAAGAAGTGCAGAACAGAATTTGGCATGTGGTACACACACACACACACACACACACAAAAATACAGGATACTAAGTTCAAAGGCTCTATGAACTTTCACAGATTACTGATGCCATTGCAAATTCACAGTAACAAACGGTTCTAACCATTTCCAGACTTCGTTTCTGTTCCCAGAAGGACAGTAGATTCATCAAGTCTTGAGTATTTATTTCATAAAATCATTTTCTGGAAGGCGACTTAAATGCCCTGATCAAAGATCATCCATGACATTCTCCCTGTGGTTTAGTCCTTTATTCAAAGTCAGGTGATTTAGGTAGTATACATGGGACATCTGGACACATTTCTTTATGATTCTGTCTAGCCATTTCAATACTTCTTTCCCTTACTGACAAATTCTTCAGGACAAAGACTGCATATTTTTGTTGGTGTGGTTAGCACCTCTTACATATGGGAAAAACTTCAGTAAACTAGTAAACAACTGGACATGGATGTTTCATATTGTTGTTGAGTATACTGCAGTGAGGTCTGACACATCAACTGTGCATGCACTGAGAATGGGAAAAATGAGGGAAGAAAGTTGCTTATCCCAAAACACGATTTTTAGAAGTTTGAGTGCATTCTTCCTACTGCAGCATACACTTGCTGTGCATTTATCTTTAGAAGTAGTAGCATTGCTGTCAGGCCTCCCACTCGGAAAGGTTTAGATGCCATGTATTGTGTCTATTAGAAGTGCCTAACTAGGCAGAATATGTGACTGCCACTATTGCTACTGTAGTTGAAGTTGGCCTAATTTTCTTTAAAGTTGCCTGTGATCTGCAAACCTAGTAACGAGGAAAGAAAAAAGAAACTAAATGAAACAGTAATATATGTCTCCTGGGTATTTCAAAGCCACAGAGTGCTAATTAAAATTTCAGACTTAAATATCTGATCCTCAGTGGTATAAAACAGTGCATAGGTTAGCTAGAAACAATAACTTCACAGATGAACAGTGGCAAAATAAAAACATTATTGTCTGGGGCCAGTTAACTTGGGTGTTCATTTGAATAGATGTTGGTTGATACATCTGAAAACTGTTGTTTATTTTTCCAGCATTTGCATATATTACCTGTGTTGTTAGATACTTGAGCTGTAAGATGGCAAGAGACGTGATAAAACAATTACTGGTGCCTTTTATGAGCAGTATTCAAACTGTGCCGCCTTCAAATATAACTCACCCAAGGAAAGTGTCCCTTCTTTGCTGGCTCACCTCATCGCAGGATGGGAAAAACGCTAATGAGAAGCCGTTAGAGCTTGATGCTCAAGAAATTTCATGCTGCTACTTTTTAGCCTGTCTTCTTCACCTTCAAAGTATCTCCAAATGAATCAATTACTGCACTCGTTTTCTTCTACCCTCATATTGTAACCAGCTGAGTGGTAATGTGTGGTCTGTGATAGAGAAGGGCAGAAATGGAAATGATGTGTGGAAATAACTAAAACTGGACTATAATAAGAGCAGATACACTGTAAGGAAAGAACTAAGAATATCTTCTGGGCAGACATGAGTGGGTGCATACATAAATGGTAACAAAACTTTAATGGCCAGTATACAGATTCTGTGGCTTAGGGATTGTATTCCTTTAATGATGTATTGATTTTCTCTTCCTCTTTTCAGAAGGTTTTTTTTAAAAAAGATTGGGGTTAGTTTTCTTTTTTTAAGACCAGAAGTAATTTATTACTTTAGTGTTTGGCATGTGATTTAATTTTACTATTTTTAAAGATCTATTTTATATAAGCACATATTAAAATCCAAATAAATGCCTCAACTTCAACCAAAAAAAAAAAAAAAGGGAAAAACCCTCTCCAAATCCAAAGCACTATGTAAGAATACTGTACAAACATTGAGCAAATCAGACTCACAAATGTTTGGTAATTCAGAAGTTAAGGTTGCCTTTACTTCATCTTTATTTGGCTTTGTCAGTGCTTCAGCGTGTCTGTTTCTTCCTTCCTCTGCCATCCCTTACTGAACAGCACCGAGTATACAAAACCGTGAGTCTCCAGCTCTCCTGTCTGTGACTGGAGTAACAGTACCCTGCGGGTATCAGGAAGGGAAATTGGAAAGCAAGTCCTGCTTCTCCTCTGATAGCTCCTAGTGGAAGATACTTGGTGGTTGTACAACATGGCACATCTAACCTTGTGGTCACGGAGATGAGTCCTCCACGATACAGGCAGGATCTTCAGAAAATATCTCTGTAAGATCTGAAGACTTCTAAAGAAGTCTTTTAGTTATATGAACACAGTTCTACAGGTTTGTAATTTGTCCAGGCCTTTGCTTTTCTGTGTAGCTCTGTAAATCATGGAAAAACTAAACTTGATCAGTAAGAAGTTTTATGAAATCAGGTGGGTTTGGGTCTGTCCCTGTCCTGCTTCCTCTGGTTTCTTTATCATGACAAGTAATGAACTTTCCCCTAACCATCTCTCAATTTGGGAAATCAGTTGAGGACTTACAGGCTGCGTAAATCAGCCTGAGGACAGACAGTAAACATGGAAGTTTTCAATCCATGATTAAAGTTTTCATGAAGCAACTGGTAAACAACATTTTATAATGAGAGGTATCAAGCAGCTTCAACCATAACATTGAGTTGAATGTTCAGTTGAAGTGAACAGTAATGTTCCATTTAATGTAATCTCAGTAATGTGTTTTGCAGTAGAAAGGAGGGCTCACGATGTGGTGTAGGCAACATTAGACATTGAGTTGTGAAGAAACACAAGTTCTTGGCACCAAATATCTTACCTTTTAAATGTAGCAATGTACTAAATGTGAGTCACAGAATGGAATAATTTAGTAGCTTTTTTGTGCATTTCTTGACATGCACTTCAGCAGAAGTATAAGTTTGTAAAATTGCTATTTTATTTTAAAAATATATCTTAAATAGTGCTACTAATTATAGGAGCAAGAAAACCGTTGTGTGTTTTCCACTGGGACACCTGTTAAGCACGGTGTCTGGAGAACAATGCAGCTGTGCTGTCTAGGACTTCTCATGCAATCAGCAGCTTGAGTCCTCACAAAAGTTAGCTGCTCAGAGATTTCTGAACACGTAAATCATCAAAACAAAAAAAAAAGAATAATAATTTTTAAGAAAGAATTTACAGGACATCTTTTATGTCAAAGAATTTTATGAAAATGTTTAAAAATTTTCAATATGCTATTAATATCTAGGAGTATGAGGTAGTTTTTTTGGTATAAATAAATAAAAGAAATACCTGTATTATTAAAATATTTTCTCTTTTATGACTTTATGGAGAAAAAAGTTTTAGGTAACTTGATGTTTGAACTGTTAAAGAAAAGGTAACTTTTAAAAGCAAGTTACATTGAGCTAAAAGCCTTTGCAAGAGATAGAAATGAGAAGATGTAAGTTAGAGCCACGCAGATCATGTTATTAAATTTGAGGCCTGAAATAGAAGGCAGTCCTGATACTTGCTTTTAAGGCAATAGATGTCTTTGGACTGAAAAAATATCTTACATCTGGCTTCTACTGAACTTCTGTCTTTAGCACCCCTTCTCTTCATAATGCCAATGTATATATTGCACATGGCATCCCTTTGAAACAATGAAAATTAGTCCTGTGATGAAAGCAGACTGTGTTTTCTAAAACTGTGTGACTGCTAATGGTAACTTCAGTGAATACCTGTTGCAATCCAGCTGATTCAAAATAACACCAAAACCAGTCAAAAAAAAAAAAAGCTAGAATAGCAAGAACAGCAGTAGAAAACTTGATGCTTGCAGTCTTCTTAAGTTGTAAAGGTAACAGACTGGTATCTCTTACACTGCAACTCCTCCTTTTCCAGGACACCACTGATTTTACAGCTGGCACTGCTGGTCTTCCCCGCGTGATCTTCTCAAATTGTCTATTTCTCCTTCTCCAGCTGCAGCCTCAATATTTCTTTTGTTATTTCCAGCCCAACAGATGTGTGATTTTGTGGGGGATCTAACTGACCATTCCTGGCTGTATCACAAAGCCTCTGCTGCATCCTTCTCTTTGACCCTTTTCAGATTCTGCACTGTTGATCACACTTTCTGCATTAACATCTTGACTGTTAACTCCTCAATTTTATTCACCCAGTTTCTCTTCCTACTCCCTCACTCCTTCAGTGTATCATCACAAAAACAAACAAAACTGCCACCTGCTCCTAGGGAAGAGGGGAGAGATGTGATAGAATAAGCCTCAAGATGCGATAAGATGCTGGTAGACAATATGTTTGTTTCTGGATGAGCAGTGCAGTTAAGGATACTCTTCAAAATTATATCAAGGTCTTCCAAAGTTTTCTTTTTTCTTCTTGTAACTCTTCAGTTACACTGCACCTTTGTTGTATTTTGTGCTTTGCCTTTGGTGGTCTTATATGTTTGGAGTGACCACCAGGATTTCCTACTTATGCTGGTGGTACTGCTTATGGTAGAAGCAAATTCATTGTCAAAAAAAAAATCAGAAACTTGATTACAAGTTTGGAATATTTGATGAAGGCTTATACCTCTTAAATAAGACTTAATTCCAAATTTCATTTTTCCTGGCCTGTTCAGAGTAAAAAAAAAAAAAAGGAAGAAGAAATCAATCACATACAATTAAAAACAACTCTGAAATGTCACTGCAGACATACGTATAAGGATTTATTTGAAAAAAGGTGGGAAAAATAGGAAAGTTTGTGTACAGCCAAATATGATCCAAGAGCAACTTCATCAGCTAGTACATATTGTCATAGTCCTGTCACGGTTACTCAATTAAAATGAAGATGTACAAGCTGAGAATGTGCACTGACATATGCATATTAAACATCTGTTTAAAAGAAAATATCTAAAAATATTTGGAGGGTGAAATGTGTGTTTTCTGTTGTGTTGTCTTTTAAGACATTTAGCCCTCTAGACTAAAGTAAAGTTGAAAAATATATCACAGTTATTTAATTTTAGAAACCATAAACCCTAAGATATATGGCATTAAAAGAAGGCTAACTATCTGCTAAACCAATTTAGTCAGTTTCTTTTGGGTGCTCAGAACAATGTACAAGGAGGAAGTTGGAAACTCCAAAGAAATGAGGGTAACAGTTTTGTAAAAACGATGGGAAAAAAAAAAAATTGGTAGGTCTGGATTGCTTCTTGGGTTGTTTTTATAGTATGCTTTGAGAATAAATTTTCTTTACTGATACATATGCTAAAAGAATCTTTTGCTACAGCATGTCTGCATTGCTTCCCAGAATTTGATGACGGAAGACAGAGCTCTGTTTTTCCTATGGTTTTCTTTTAATAAAGGTGCAAAATTACTAGGTTTTTTTAATCAGGTAACATGCAGAAAAATTACCCAGCTTAGGGGAAGGTCAGTCTTCACTAGGATGAGTACAGGGGTTTTCATTATGGTGCAGGTCATGCAGCTGATAGTTTTTGAGGTGAGTCTTATAATGCAAATCTAGGTCCTTTATGTGACAACAACTTAAGCCAATTGGTTAGTATTGTTTCCATGTAAGAAGAAAAAGGGGAAAGTATATAAGACTGTCCCTTCTCTCTTTTGTTACTGAGTAGTTTGCAGAATAAATACAGATAAGTGAAGCATAAGGCTTTTGCTTTATGTAGGTGTTCTCTACTTCTTTAGTACCAATACGATAAAATCATCATATATTTTCCCACCCCCTACGTACATAAAGAAAAAATAGCTTATGCCTGAGATGTAAAATTAATCTTTGAAATCAGCAGCACGCTGCTATACTCAAATTCTATTGCTCCTATAGAGGTTCATTTTCCATTTCAAATTGCTAGGGGAGACATAAAATATTTAGTTACCTACGTATATAGAAATCTTTTGTTGGATACAATTGTGTCCAGATATAGAAGATCTGCAGTTAACTTTGGGCACTGAATCTGTGCAGATTTTTTTAAAAAAAACAACCACCACAAACCAATGCTAACATCTAAAATTAATGCTGTAGAACTTTCTGTATTATGTAAACTAACCTTCAGATTAAAATGAAATTAATTGCTTATTTGCCATAGTAATAAATAGCAATGTGTTATCTTAAACCAAGGATGGATGTAGAATTCTATTGATCTGAAAAGTTTCCTCACCGAGCAGAACTGGAAAAACAATACACACCTCTTGTACGACTTCTCCAGATTTTATTAGCTCCTTTATTTTTCCCATGGTGTAATTAAGCAAAAGAAAATACACACCCTCTTGAGATATACCCTCTTGAGATACATTAACGTGAGGAAAGTTGTGCAGAGATAGACAAAGATAATAGATCAGACCAAATTCTTTGTAGTCTTCTTTGAACTACAGTCCATCCACAAAAGCCTTGCAGAAGTTCTCCCATGGAAAGGAGAATTTCTTCATCTCTACCTTTTCGATGATCTTTTATTTCTGCCTTTTTCCTCTATTGTGGGAAGTGCAGAGAAACTCCGTGTTGCTGTGACAGTTAACTGCTATGTACTTCACCAGGACTCTGGTATCAGTAGCAGAACTTCACGCATCCAAGTGATACTTTTAAATTTCTGTCCACAAGAATCACAGTTCTTCCTTTGACTCCTTGACTTTCTCCTATCCTGGCTCCCATGCACTAACTTCTCCTGTCTTAAGAGAAGTTTAATATTTCCTGTGAATTTTCTTCAAACAAAGAGTCCATTATTTAATCCAGTGCACCCAGATGTTCCAGTTGGACGCTGGGAGGGGATGGGGAGTGAAGAGGAAGTGAGAATAAGAAACTAAAATTTTCATAAATGGCTGGTCTATTTTTATGTCTTTTGAAAATGGAGTATGTGCCCGCTCGGTTCCATAAACACATGCATTGCACTAAGTGCAAGCCAGCGCATTTCATTCAAGCACATCTAAATATTAGAGTGCAACCAGCAAGGAATTATAGTTGCAGGGAAAAATTAGGAGAAAGAAGAAAAAGTTCTGCCTAGTTCAGTGAGTAATAACTTGATTGGTAGGCATTTATAGGGTAATTTTGAAAGAGCAAACAAATGTACGACATCTAATTAGGAAACTGAGAAAAAGAGAATAAAAAAAAAGAACAACTGAAGAAGACATATACAGCCACAGCTATAAAAATGTCGTTTGAATTGCTCTCCATAATGAAGACTGGGGACCACAGTACCTGACTTACACAAGTTTTCTCTCAAAGAATGCAATAGTTTCGCCAGTATAACACTGGTGTTTGCATTTGTCATTACTGGATTTATAACCTTTTATCATAAAATTATGTTATCCTTGCCCTCACTTAATTCAATAAAATGTATAAGCCGGTGTATGTGTGTGTATGCTACTATATTAATAATAATTTGCAGGATGATAGAGATTGTTTCAGCTGCCTAATTCATACCAATTCTATGGTAAATCTGTGGAAATAAATCATGGAACAAATTATCTTTTATCTTAAAAGAGAGTGAAAATACTGCTGTTAGATTTATGTGAATGGACATATGCTCTTGCACCTAGCTGTGCTGAAAGTAAATTAGTCAAACAGTTTTCCGTATGGATGCATTTGAATTTTCAGATGAATAGTTACAACAGCATTTATACTTTTTAGGGGTCCTTCTTTGATTTTTGTTATTGTGTCACTCATTAAATAAATTGATTATTTTAAAACCTTTTAAATTAGATTTTTTTTAAAATTATTTGCTTGGCTGGTAGACTTTAAAGTTCATGTATACAAGAAATTTCAATAACTTGAAAAGTAATCGCGCATCAGCACAGCTGTAGCAGTTGTCCATGTGCACATAATTTAATCTTCTATTGCAGGCTCAGCTAAAGCATGTTAACTCATTTTTACCATGCGTATACGCAGATATTTGCTGTGACTCAGCTGACAGTAACTTGGTAAGTTGCAGTAACACAATCATCTGCCTGAGCTCTTTTTTTTTTCTTTTAAATCACTGTTTTAAAACAGATCTAATGAAGTTTCTCATTTCTCTTGCTTTTTAAAAATACTGTTTCTTTTTTCATTGAGTATGGATCCATTTCTTTAATGTGTGTTGGTTCTGCAGCTAGGATCTGCACATTAGTTTGGGGGCCACAAAGTGAAGAGGGTTATACAGACCTGTGTCCACAGCTGCGGTTCATACTGCTGTGAAAAGAGAAGTCAATACTTCTTCTCTACAGAGACACGGGGAGCGAGAGCGCTCATCAACAAGCTCAACACAGACGAGCACTTTGGAGCCATGAAACAATCTCCTGCCCACATGGGAGTCTGCAGGAAAGGGTGGGAGGTTGACGGCTTTTTGGATCTGGCCCCATTTTGTCTTAATCTGCTCTGGCTCCTGATCTTTTCAAAGTCTCCCCATTGTGCGTGTGATTTCTGCTAAACATGCAGGGAAATTTTCAAGATCAAGACCATATGATATAGCAAGATTAATCTACCCTTTGGCCTTCACCTCTCCCTCCCACTGGGGGAGAGGTTTGGATCTGCTAATTTGTCATGTTCCTTTTTTTTTCTCTCCTGCCATTTTTTTTTTCCTCCTCATGGTTCACCTAAATTGGGGATTTTGGCCCAAGCACTCTGAGCATATAATGAAGATAAATAGAATTCTTTGTCCACTACATGAATTTTGAATTCATCGTTGTTTATTTCATCCAGCTTTAATGTGGGGAATTTGTAACTCATTTGTAGAATATCAGTGTTTTTTCCATTTTTGTTATATATTGTGACTGAGTGAATCCCTGTAGGTCTGTGAAGCAGATGTGTTAATACAGCCAGTATAACAGCTTCATTCCAACCCACATCTTCTGCAATGCAGTCGAGTTTCGAATTGTTATGATATGCAGTAATTAAATATGAATAAATAAAATATCACCAGAAAATGAAGCTGCAGTCCTCTGTCATGTTAAATCATTGATGAGATGCCTGTAAGTAGGAACTGTGGCTGATGATGTCTTCTGCCTTGAAGTCTCTGATTAGTTTTGGGAGCATTTGTGTAAATTTTTGTGCTGTCTTCACAGAAAAAAATCTTTTGCCTCAGTATAATATATATGGATCATTATATCCTCATGCCTCGTCAATCCATTCATTTCATGTCTTCTGACACCTGAATGATAACAGAAGTGGACCTGTTTTGCCGATAACACCTGTGTAATTCAACTATGTTACCTTCTTAGGAATCATGTAATTTGCAATCTTGTTAAAATAGATGGGAATAGATGCAGAGTACCTCTACCTATACATTTCTGGTTTTAAGGTCATATTTACTTCGTAAAAATACTGATTTCAGTGAAGGAATAGAAGAAATAATAGCCCAAATGAAAATCTTTGTTTGTATTTTTCTGTTTCAAAGTGGCCCAGTTGTTAATCCAGGCACTTTAGATCCTACAAATCCTGCTCTGCTGGAACTAAGGTGTGAATTCAGTATTCATGCTATTCTGAAAACTCTCCCGTCCACATAATACCTTTCAACCCATCTAAAACATTATTCAGTATCTACATCTCTTATCTATAAGTATCTCAGAATTCTAATACTTAATTTCTGACTATAGAGACTTAATTTCAGACTTTACTGTTTGCACCATATTTGTCTCACCCATGAGAACATCTAGCTTATAAGTTAGGAGGAAGCTGTTATTTGGTATTTCAGATGTGAATGTTAGAGGAAAGAGCTCCTCTTTGAGAGGGAAGGCAATTTATGCATGAGGTTGTCTACTGTTAGAGGTGCTGCTTGTTTGAAATAGCTCAGGAAGCTGGAATTCTACTGCTTTTCAGCTGTTTCAGTTGGTCACTTAAGATGACAGTCCATCAAGCATTCCTTGTTTTAGACCATAACTCCTGCAGAAACAGCATTGTCCAGTCACAATCTACAGGCTGATGGGTTGAGACTGGACAATCAAAGTACCTGACTGTTTGGTTTACCACGTTCTCCTGTGATTTATTGTTGCATTTGTACTGGTTTAGTTTTATAATACTTATATCTTTTTTCCAATATTTCTTTATTATTAAAATTACTTTTTCTTAACAGTGTCTATAGGATTGATGAACTGTACCTTCTGTCCCATAGAGGTAGCATGGAATATAGTAATTGTGAAAGAAATTGCACTGTCTGATTGTTTTTATTCAGTACCATCATAGAGAATTCCTGTTAATATTAGAGAAGCCCAAGCGAGGTTTAAATAAACCCTCTCACTCAGGCAAGCTGTCTGTTGCAGCATCACAGAAGTTAGCATATGCTAATTTACTATGCCAAGCTTCGTTTCCATGTAGCTAGGTTGCTACCAGTACTCAAGATAAATCTAGGATGGCACCTCCAGATCTCTACACTGCAGTCACAAAGTAAACACGTCTCATTAAAATATTCCCCTTCCTTCACAGCAGTCTTTCAGGAAAGCACACCTGATCTACACAAGAGTTTTGGCAGTCAGAATTACCTTTTATCTCCACAGGTCTGTGTGCAGGCACATGTAAATGTGGAGTAAGCAAACAAATCCCAGCTTGTGGCACTTAAATAGAACCACATGCTGCAAACCTCAGCCAGCAATGCAGCTGCCAGCAAAGCTTCAGCGTGCACACATCCCAGGAGCAATGTCAGCAGCTGTGAGCCCAACAACATTTCTGCCAGTGATGTTTTCCAGCTTAGGCCTGGCCACGCTTTACATTTCTTACCCATCTGTTTGTTTTGTATTGTGTTACCTCATCCCGATTGCAATATTTAAACTACAGAATCATCAGGGGATCATACAAGGGGGGAAGCTGTCTTGTACCGGTCGCCTCAGGGAGAACTTGCTATTCGAAGAAGATGGTGTCAGAGAAAGTGTAGAGGCTTTTTTGTGGGAGGAACAGACATATGGGAAGCTGGGACTGACACTGACAAAACCGTGGGGAGGTTAGAAACAAATTGAAAAGTTAAAGCAAGGATATTTTGTCTTCAGTATTTCTACATTTCAGTTTTGAAGTGGGTTTAGGATGTTCTTGAAGAACTTATTGGGTTCCAGATAATGGTAGAGTGGAAATTAGGATTTCTAGGGCCTGTATTTTATCATCGGCATTGTTGCCTAATTCAGTGTTTTGTGACTTTGAGCAACATTCTGTATACATGCTCTAAGTTTGTGAGGAAGAAGTCACATTTTCTGTTAGAATGTCTAGAGGAAAATAGGAGTATGTCCTGTGAATAAACATATTTTTTTAAGTTAACTTTTGAGTTCGGCTCTGTTTGGAATTCTTGGTATTTTCAGAAATATACCTTATTAAAAAAGGTATATTGGAAAGTCTTTTCCAAGGATATTATTTCTTTGAGAATATTATCGAAAATAAGTTAGTAAACATCGGCTTTGCATCAGGTCTTTACTGGTAGCTGTTCCTTAACTGTTCAGAAACAGCTTCTGAGTGTTACATCCCTTCAAAGATTAAGAATACTCCTACCTTTAAATATTGAATAATCCCAAACTTCTAAATGCATGTTTGAGAGAAGTAAATCTCTCTTCTTTAAATAAAGAACATACCTGAGAAAATTGTGAGTGACTCACAAAGAATAATATGGCAGAACTTGTTAAATTAATTATTTTTTCATCTTTCATGGTTGCTACATGACTTCAACTCAAAAGCAGCCCAGTATTTTGTCAACCCATTTGACAGCCTACTTCAAACACTTTTTTAAATTTCATCTTTATTTAAAAATTAGCAACGGATATGGTTTCAAAGTCGAATGTCTTTAATATTAATGAAGGAGATACAGGGTTTGAGATGTTTCTTGGACACTCTCCTGGGTTAGCAAAAACTTCCCTTGTTTTGGGAAGCTTTGTTGTAAAGTGACCAATCAGGTATTCCCTGCCATGTACATATAAACGCGACATCAATTGGTTAAAAGTTCTGGTGGGCTTCTTCCCGTTTCCGGGTGCTGGCCCTTTAAGAAGCAGCCGGTCACCAGACCCAGCTGGCTCTTCTGCACCGGACGGGCCAAGGGCAACATCTCTCACGGCCCTGCCTGCTTTCTACCTGCTTTCGGCTT
>NW_010426390.1:0-5466 GCF_000710305.1 Buceros rhinoceros silvestris | reverse complement strand
CCTCGCCTCTGCTCTGCTGCCTGCCTGCTTGCTCGCTCGCTGCCTGCCCCTGCTGTTTCGCTGTCACCGCGCTGCTGCCGCGAAGCCAGGAAAACCCCCCTTGCCGCCACTCGCCGGAGCCCTTTTCTGCCCGCCGAGCCGTTTCCCTGCCGGCTACGCTTTTCGCTGCCAGGTTTGCCTTTGCTGCTGCCTCAATCCACGATAGACTGGTAACACCGTGCTGGTTTTGGGTCTCCCCACGTGGTGCCGCAGTGCTTTGTCCTTGCCGCGGTTCCCTTTCCCTGCGCCATGTGGCCGTCGCCATCTTTACCCTGCTGCCGCGGTGTTAACCCTCGCCTTTTCATTTCCTAAAAACCCCCAATATCCTACTGGTTTGCCTTTGTGTCATATATATATGGGTTTGTAGTGTTATTAAAGTTTGTTTCACTTTTTCCAAAAAGTATATTAGAGGTTTCACTAATTCTTTTTCTTCCTCCCCCTATCTCTGGTGGGATAGGGAAGGTGCTATCGTCACCTGGACCTTGGCTCTTACCTCGGTCAAACCGGTGACATAATCACCTTGTAGAACAAAAAAGAATATGAGTCAAAGACTTAAAAAAATGAGACACCCCTATGAAACATTGTTAGGCTTTGCATACTTCGTCAAGCATAGTAATGGCTTTCATTTCATAGGAGAAGGTCTGTGCAAATTGGATTTGTCTTCTATCAGATAAGTTTATTCAACGCAGTAGTAAAATAATTTAGCAAAAAACCCTCTAAAAACCATGATCCACTGAAATGTTAGCTACTATCATAAATGATACCTTGTAAGTATATAAAGTAGAATGTTAGGCATTCCTTCCAACAATAACCTAACAGAATGCACAGTTAGCACTGCTCCCGCCCTCCTTTCCCTAGCTACTGCTTGTTGGTTACCATTTAAACATCAGTTGCTTATTAAGGTGTGATCCTAGCTTCAAATGTTTACAATGCAGACTGCTTCAGAGGATGGTGTGAACTAACTGTTTTCAGTTGGTTAGAGCTTTTTTCTTTTTTTTAATGACAGCTTTTCTTGAACTGGGTAGCCTCTGTGAGTTTCTGTTTTCATCTGGATGTGCCTCTATATGGACTTAAGATTGAAAGATATTTCTAGAGTAGATGAGTCATGGAAGATGTAGATAGAGCCATGCCTCCTTAAGCAACTTTAGCATCACAAAGCTTGGATCCGTCCAATGAGAGTAAAAAAAAGGTGGAATCTTTGAAGCTGGTAAGAATTGTCTTCTCTCAGTGTTAAGTTCCATTGTATAGTTCGTTTGGAAGGTATACACATATATCTTAATGGTATGAGAGAATATTAGCCAACAAGATTCTGAATAGTCTGTGAAGAAGAATTTTTTGGGAGATAACAATTCTGCTAATGCCCTGCTGAGAGAAATTCTTAAAGCAAATCAGTCTGGCTTTTGAAGACAAATAAAAGATTTATGTGTCAATAGTCACCCCACTCAGGAAATGATAATGATCTTAATTCACCCATTAAGCAAGCACTTTTCCCTTGCTAAAATGATCTTGAACTTTCAGGCAGTTTTATGTTAGAGTGCCTCTCTTCCTCTTACCTCTCTTTCAGCTAAATCCAAACAGAAGTGCTGACAGTGAAAAAACTTTTGAATACTTTCTATGAGTCATACTAGGGAGACTTAATCAGAAGAATCACAGAAGGGATCTAAGAGGTCCCAAAGGAGGACCTGCTTGTACTTAAATTGACTTTACGGGTTTCTGGCTAACGTGTCTGAGAGAAGTGGTAGTTAGTGAGGGAAATTCAGCAAGTCCTCCACATGATCTGTTCCAGTACTTCTTTATCCTTGCAGCTAAAAACGTGTTGCCTCATGCCTGAAATGATCTACCTGTTAGAAATTTAAGAGCACTCTTCTTTGCCCTATTTGTGGTACAACTAATAGTAGAAATTGATTTTTTTCTTCTTCTTGGCAGTCTATTAATTACTGAAGGCCACTATTGTATCTCATCACTTCTTTTATGAACTGAAGATCGCATTTGTTAGTTGTCTTTCGTCGTCATTTTTCCCAGAGTTGTGATCTTTCTTGGTGTTCTCTCAACCCTCTGAAGGTGAAAGCCTTTTTTTTTAAATGGGAAACGCAGAAGTGGATTTTTTTGTGTTAGTTAACACTGCATTAGTCCTGAGGAGAACAGAATAATTCAGCTGTGTTCTTGTTCATACTGGCAAGATCCTCATTCCTTTTGCTGCAGTAGTTTGCTTCACATTCAGCATGTGATGCTCTGCAAATCTTGTTGTTCTTTGCAGAATTGCTCTTTAGCATTTGTGCAACTGACTAATGTAGTGAGCTGACTTCTGCCTTTTTTCTGCTGCTTATTCTTTCTTGGTTGTAGTACTTCAGACTTGTTGAGTTCTATCTGGGTTTTGTGATGACTTCACCTGTTTTCAGGATTCTTATAAATACAGTTTATGTTCTTTTCCAATGGTTACAGCTTTACCTATGGTAGTGTCGTCTCCAGATTTAATATGCATACTCAGCTTGTTAATAAAAATACTGATGAATACCAGGCTCAGAAACAAAACCCTTTGCTTATTCTCTCCTAGTTTGACAGTAAACCCATTGGTAACTACTCTGGTTTGGTTTTCTAATACTCATCTTAAAAGCGGTTACTGTAGATGGTATTTTCCTAAATTGCAGCTTGGATTTCAAAATCTCAATTAGAAAAGTTTATCTTCTCTACTGTCACCCCCTCTTATCCTGTTATAGGAAGACTACTTTGACACAGTTTCTTCTTGACAAACCATTTAGACTATTACATAAAATTTTAATACTTTCTAACCTTCAAATGGTTTGTTTCCGTTATTGTTTTGTATTGCCATAGTATCACAGAATGGTTGAGGCTGGAAAAGACCTCTGGAGGTCATCTGGTCCAACTCAAGCAGGGCCACCTGGAGCGAGGTGCCCAGGATCCTGTCTAGACAGCTTTTGAATTTTTCCAAAGCTGGAAACTCTACCACTTCTCTGGGCAACCTGTGCCAGTGCTTGGTCAACCTGAGTGTGAAAAAGTGTTTCTGGATGTTCAGAGGCGAGCCTCCTGTGTTTCAGTTTATGCCCATTGCCTCTTGTCTTTCCACAACTGAAAAGAAAGGAACCTGGCTCTGTGTTCTTTATAACCTCCCTTCGTATAATTTTTTCCATAATCCAAAGTTGGGCTGACTGTTCTCCAAGTCCAAGTTTTCTGATTGTACCAGTTTTGAAGATTGGCACTTGCTTTGAATTTTCCTAGTTTCTTGGAACTTTACTTGTCCTTCACAAATCTCAAAAAATAGTGTCTTTTAGCTCAGAGGTTGCCTAAGGCGTGTCCATAAATATTCTTCACATCTAGCTAATTTGAAAATGTTGTCTAAGTATTCTGTCTCACCTGTTCTCTTCTTAGTGTGTTGTGTCTTCTGAACCCACGGTTGCTAAGTTATCTGCCTGATAGTAGACAGTCTTTTTAACGAAGATTGAAACAAAATAATTTAACAGTTGGCTTCTTATATTCATCTGTTTTTAATGGATAGTTTATATTTGTATATCCTTTCTTCTTATGCAAGACTCCTTGCTAATTAACTCATTAGCTGTGTCAGTGTCATGGGAATTTAGTTCGTGCTTAACTGTTTTGACTGTAATCTTTATCACACTATAGTGTATTTTGTTTCTTTGAAGGAAAAAAAAGACTATTAAAACTTAATACTGCATAATAAAGTTGTTAGACTGATAAGTACATTATAAATATGCAGATACTGATAAGTACATTATAAATATGCAGATTTACTTGAGAAAGAGCTTCAAAGCAGAAATAATTAGGACATTCAATTTAAATATATATTTTCTACATCACCACAAATCAGTTACATGGAAAAATATGTAACTTCAGGAGACCTAGTTAAAATGTGTTAAAAGCTAACTGTTTTGAACGAATGTTTCTCAGTAATACCTTTATCTGATGCTTTCTATGTGAAGACTATGTCCTGCAAATGGGGATTTTTACTTTTCTAACTGTGGAAATGTCTTGAGCTTGTAAACTTCCAAGAGTCATTTAAAATGAAAGATGGTTGAAAACAAGCGATACTTCTCAGGCAGTAAGTAGTAGTACCAAAACCCCAGAATTTGTTGAATTGCAACATTTTCAATTCTCCTAGACTGGAATAAAAAAAAAGTATAATGACATGTCTGCGTACTTGATGCTTAAGATGATGTTAATATTTACTATATGGATTGGATAGGAAGTCTGTTTATCCTCAAAGAACAACATGATTTTTAATAGGTAATATGACAAATATTACCTACTGCTGATCAGAAAAGTAAGCCATTGATCTTGCCAAACAGAAGAGTTAAGAACTAATGAATTTGTACCATCCTCTCTTTTCGTCTCCAATTGCATGAATAACACAATTCTAAGAAAAATGCCATCCAAATTGTACAGATAAAGTAAGGAACTTCAGTGATGAATTTTTCTTGATTTCTCCTGGGGTATTTGAGGGATATCTGCTATTAGAATATACACCCAGTAAACAAGCTTTTGTCACAGAAAGAAAAAGAAAGCCATAAGAAAAGGTAGGACGCATTTCTTTGTCTCATGAGTAATAATGCTGAGGCTATAAATAAGAATAATGTAGTTTATTGCAGTCATAATCAGTTGTGTCATCTTAACCATCTTTGGTTAAAAGTAACTTTCTCATATTTTGGTTAGTGCAGCTTGTGTGGTAACCTGCAGAAGTAGAGGGAGGGTTCTGAATATAGGGGCATTATCAGCACTGGAACAGCTTGGGTGAAATATATCGAGAAAACAGTGACAATTAAAGCCTCTGGAAGTGAAGCAGAGTATGTGGCACGACACACAAAACATTCTTGTTAAAGATTACAAGTGTACTAGTTGTGTGTTTTAGCTCATGACAAATTTCCTATTTGAGTTTGGTCTTCGAGTTTGTTAAAAATAATTTCTGATAATGCAATTTCAGTTTCAGAAATTAATATTTTACACAAGCAAATTAATTCACATGGATTCAGTAGGAAATATTTCAGATTAATTTAGGCAAGTAGGTTTTGAAGAAGTCTTCTAATTTTGTCTGCCTACAAATGCAGAGTTGGAAAATGAATAGATATTGTGCCTTGTCAGAGAAGCTGTTGCAGTGATGAAAAATGTTTTTAACTCCTTATTATCACTCCTATGGAGTAGAATTTTTCATGATAGCAGATTCCTTCTCTATGATGTTAAATTTTACTTTTCAACAGTGTTTATATAGCCACAATATTAACATGGAGTTTTTTAAATCTACTCATACACAATAAGATCATAAAATACAGAACAGTGTTACTGTTTGTATTGAGTAAAAGAAGCCATCCCCTTCTAAAGATACTGCTTTTGATTAGGGTATGTTCACCAGTACTCAAATTCTATAATTTATATAATTTATTTTTATATCATTTATAT
>NW_010426389.1:41764-42612 GCF_000710305.1 Buceros rhinoceros silvestris | reverse complement strand
GTTCCTCCATGTTGAACCCAGGACAATATCTGAGCAATCCAAATCAATGTTATTAATGGCCTGTAGGCAGGAAGTGAACTAACATCACTATTTACTGAATTGTGAAATTACCCCATCTTCCTAATTTTAATACCTAGGATCAATCCTGAAGAATATCTAGAACCATGTACAGTACATGTAGATAGCTTATGTCTCCAAAATTGAGAGCATGCAGTACAGACCATTTTTTTTATATTTTGTGGAATTCCACTTTCTCTAGATTACAGAATTTATTTGTGCTTTCTGCTGAATTTATCTTCTCTGTTTATAACGATTATTACTTTGGCTACTTTACCGGTGAAAAGGAGGAAATCAATAACAGAGAATAAAACCCAAACAAACCAAAACAGAAAAACAGCACTCTGAGAAGTTTCATCTACACTTCTTAGCAAACAGAGGTATGTCTGTATGGTTCTTTACCTATCACCCTGGGGCTAAGCACTCAAAGCACCTCCGCCCAGCACCCGTAATGAATTTGTCATCTGAAACAGCACAGCTGGCACTTGGCCTCTGGATCCTGTTCAACATGCAGTAGAGTACTGCCTGGCTGGCACTTCAACAGCTATGGACTTTTCCCATTTGATGCTATTGCTCCAAGTTTTTCTTAAAAGTTCAAAGTTCTGAGAGGAAGCAGTAGTTTCTAATGTTAGAATGTTTTTGTATGTGACCAAAATAAAGGCTGATAACTGGTAAGCCATCCTACATTGCATTTTATTTCATGTACAGTTCTGACAATTACAAGAAATTACAATTTAGGATCCCAAATATTCTCAAGAAAGATATATAAAAAATGCTTCTACAGTTTTCAG
>NW_010426389.1:33677-41641 GCF_000710305.1 Buceros rhinoceros silvestris | reverse complement strand
AAAACACAAAAGAAACATAAGAAAAAAAATTATTTTTTAGTTCATGGAAGAAAATGCCACGTGTGAGGGAAAAACATCATGTTCCAAATCAACTTGGTTCTTCATGGAACCTTCTTATTCAGGTTATTCCTTTATCTCATTGCATATTAAGAGGATGTAATGGCTTCATTTTGTAGGGATTTCTAGCCACACCTTTCATATGGTTTTTAATGTTAAAAGAAAGTTTAAGTTATGCTTGATTAACTAAATATGCAGAGCACATGTATTTTGCAATGGTTCTCCATTTGACACTCCTAAAACATTTCCAGTACTAAAACACAAGTGTAGATTATTATGGCTACGGATTCCAAAACTGGCTAGTACAATTATTTCTCTAATGTCACCCTAAGGTACTACTGAATGTAGTTTTATAGCATTTAATTCCTCCAGTAAGTATAGCACCAGCCATATAACTTATGAAAACAGTAGTCATAGAAGCAGAGATTCTTCCAACTCCAGAAGCTTCAAACACCCCCATAGCGTGATATATAGTGATTGCATGCAACAAGCAGAAAGCATGATTAACTTTTCAGCTTGCATAATGCAAACCATAGCAAGTAGCAGAAAACTATGCTGACTACTGAGCACATCCATTTCCTTTTACAATTGGAACTGGTGATGGATGTTGCTGTTCTGAAAAATAACAAGGCCAGAAGACTGAATTCACAGCTTTCTATTTGAGGTAGTTTATTATCTGGCTCTGACTTAAAGAAAAGGAATTGCACACTAAACAAAACATACTTAAAAACCTCTAATAGAATATATGTATTTACTCCAGCCCCATATCAGTCTGGAATAGGGGCAGGATGTCCATTAGATTTCTTCCTGCTACCCACTGGCCAATAACTGATGCATTCACTATGCTCCATCAAAGATTCTCCTCGTATGGATTCAGTCATATGCTGGCAAATAAAGAAGAATGGGTAAACTCACTTGTCACATGAGAAGTGGACAAATACTAAGTTGTCTACTGTACTAATCCACATTTACCTACGATACAGTAGAGCATGGTTTAAACAAGCTAAAGATTTTTTTAAGGCATAAAGGAATATGAGGAATATGCAGTGTTATCCCCTGAAAGTGTTTTTATGCCTCAATTCTGCCACCTTATCTCTCCTAGGCAAGCTTAAAAAAAAGTACAGAAAACTCAGGTCTTCTTGTATTCTGTATGACCAATAAGATGGACTTTCTTCTCCACTGAACTATGCTGAATCCGCAAGCAAAGCTCAATTCACTGAAAAGAGAGCAATAGTCTTTATGGTACATCCTTGTCTTCAATCTCTTCTCCCTTCCTAAATTAACCTTTTTCACAAGAGTGTATTTACACATATCTGTGAATTGCAAAAAGAAACACTTTCTCCTCTTGCTTTGGAGGCATTCTCTGTGTGTCTATCACTTGACTGAATTCCATAAACAACGCAGGGAGAAGGAAAGATTACTAACAGAAATTAAAATGATATTGTTATTTCTTTTAAATACACCAGTTGCCAATGATAAACATAAAGTTTCTGTTGTCTTTTCAAAATCTGTTTTCTAAAATCTACATCACTGAAAAAATCATTTTTTTTCCTCAAATGAGTATACCGTTGCATAGATAAGCATTAAATATTGATTAATGTATATGCTCTACAATATTAATTAGCATATTAGATATGTTAACACATTTTTTGAGTCACCCAAAGAAAGTTTTGAAAAGTACCACTTTACCAGAAAAATCTGAGGTCTTGCTTAGTTAAAACTGACAGTAAGCACTTTGCCAAAGTTTTTGGCATTTATAGAAAAAAATATTTGAATAAAACTTGCAACAAAAGAGCCCATGAATACCTGTCCATGTATATGGATCAGGTGAAAACATTTCACATTTATCATTCAAGAAAGATCCTTGAGTACAGTGTCACTTCTCAGAAGGAAAGTTTGAATGCCCCTGATTCTACTGTTTCATATCCTAGCTCACCAAAAAGCTTCTGGGATGACTGATATGAAAGCATTGCCACTTACAAGATACATCTTATTCATTGTTGTCACAAACTGTGCATTTCCCATTTGTTCCTGTAAAACGTTCTGATGTAACTCAGGACACACCCACAGCTTTCACAGAGGCTTCTCTGCGCACAGAGGAAGCTCTTCTAAACACATCTGATTCAAATCCCTAGTCATGGAGGAACTAAGCAAACTGGTCTCCAAAGCCCCCTACTCACACTGATCAGCACGGTACGAATGCCACTCTCCCTCCTTTGTTATTCTTCCCAGAACTACCTCAGATTTTGTCCTGGGCTGGTCACATGTAAAACTACAACGAAACTCCATGGAATGCCTCTCTCTGCTGCAAATCAGCTGCTCCACTGATTCTTCAAAATCATGGTCTTTATCTGACCCACAGTTTTCTGTTTTTTCCCTCTTTAACTCCCAAGTCATTGGAAATTTGGGAAAATGGATATTTTGTTTGAATTTTACTTTACAAAAGTTAGATTTGCCTGATGCCATCCATACTGGAAATACCTCAGAACGACACGCACTATGGTGATGAAAAACAAAATCAGTTGCTTCCACTCTGCAGTGCTCTTACGCGGTTGCATCGTTTTGCATTCCAGTGGGAACAAGGAAATTCTTATGCATCATCATGATTCTGACAGTGGCCAACTTAAACTTTGAAACACGAGTCTGAAATTCCACATTTTATAATGTCAGCATCACAAATTTAACTCTCCAACTACTGTGAGCCCAGAGTCTATGTGAAGCTATTTGAACAGAGTGTTATGTAGGGTTTTTTCTTGCTTTCTTCCTAAAGAATAAAATATTACTTCCAAATTACTTGTGGCTGAATATTTTTAATTAAAAATAAAACATCCGTGGCAAATTATTAATTTCATTTCAGAGGAAACTGGCTTTACAAAGCTGTTCTGCTGAGAGGGTTTGTTGTGATTCATCACATAAAGTTGTGCCCTTTTGCTAATTTTCTTTATTAATGCAGTGCTTGCGTGTTTACTAGAAGCAGTTAGAACTGATTAGAAATCAATGCTTGAGCAGAAATCTTTAAAATGGCTGCTTCGTGTTTTTATTCTGTGTTTATATGGTGTCATATTCGATTTTATTTATTTTAGATTGCAACAGTTTCCTTGTTTTTTGTCTCAAACTTTGATGCTTCAGCTAAAAATAGAACTTTCTTTTAATATCCAAAAATCCTAACACTAATTAAAAGGTTCATCATCCTCCTCAATTACCATGCACTCATACATTCTTACACTGATAGAAGCAGCTCCAGTTTATCTGCTTCGTTTCCATGTGGCTCTACACCTCATGGCCTACAGAGCAGTAGGCTATGGTTTTGCACTTCCCTGAATTGAACTATATCTCATGATAATGGCAAAGACCACGTATGAAAACTATGTCCCAATGTCCCAGGGATTCGAAGAGGTAAATCTTGCTGATTCACACAAATGGCTGCAGTGCCCTATTTATGACATTTTATGATTAAAGCCTCAGACTAGCAAAGTACTTAAGTACATGCTTAACTTTTAATTCAATAGCAGCATTCCCCTGTTTGAAATGCTTAAATGTTTTGTTGAATTGTGACCCCAATAAAGTGAACAAGCAATGAAAAAAAGATGCAATAAAATTTACTTATGCAAATACTCTGAAACCTATTTCAAGAAGCCGCCCTCTCTGCCAGCTGTGCAGCTGCAACCACCACAGGCTGCAAACGTACTCGAATTTGCTCATGCTAATAGTGAAACTGAAGCACTCAAATATGTTTCCTCTTCACTCTCTTCTCTTCCCCGGGGACATGCAGATCTGTCTCTCACTCTGTGTAGCTGTCTATCTTGAGACACCTATGCTCGCTTCACCTGTTCTTCTGTGAAACTTGAGAGAACGCATGGTGATGAATCAAAGATGAAGTTCTGACTCCTTTACAATGCCTCAGTGACAATAATCATAATATAGGAAAAAGTTACTCTAACACTCGAACTAGGACACTGTCCAGTTAAAGAAAAGTTCCACCTAACTTTTCTAAACAAATAGCCACATGCACAAGTACTCTGGAGACTCCTTGGATGCACTTCTCCCATGAACAAACACTCAAATTGCCATTAACTCCACCTTTATCTGCGCTCTTCTCTCTTTAGTTTTCTACAACTATCTGAAACTCTTCCATTTATCAAAACGTTTTATTGGGGATATAAGTAAGCTTGATCTTATCTCTTTTATCTTGATTTCAGCTTCCATTTTGAGTTACCTACTTTATTCTCATGTGTCACTTTAGATTAATTTGTTATGCTAAGCTCTTGCCAAATAAATAATGAACTTTCAAATTAGTCCATATGTAATAAGGAAAGGATTCAGTGATTCCTAACACAGTTAACATTCTACTACTGCATCATGATCACGGCTGAAAATATGATAGACACCTTCAAGATTTCCAAGAACCTTAATCTCTTACTTGTGATCATTTGTTACTCCTAAGACATTGACATCTAATGATCTGTAATAGTGACAAAGAAGCAGTAGTTCTTTGTTGTGATCCCTGTAACCAGACACTGCCGATGTCACTTATTTCAGTACCAAACTTAAATTATTACAATCCTGTCTACTGCTGAAAGCTTTTATTTTGAAGAGGACAAAGAGAATCAAGGGCCTAAGATTATGTGAAGAGAGGCTTCTTTTTTTCATCTTTTTTTTCGCAATAAATGTCTCCGTTTCCTACTTGATCATCCTCAAAACTAATACTTGCATGACAGCCACAGGTAATGTTATTAGCTGCATTTGAGGCCCCACTGTAAGGAAGACTCTATGTGAATTAAAGGTAGTCTCCTGTACAATCTGCAGTGATGACAATGAGGGAAAGAAGAACAGAAGTACAAACAAATGAGGTGACACTATACCACCTGCCAGAGGTATGTGGTAAAGGGATAAATGCATCCTATTCCCAACCCCTGGAGGTGCTTTGCCAAATTGTGAATAACAACATCTGGTCTAAGGCAGTTTGAAGTGTATTCTTATTCACTTTCAAAACGTAGCTTGCCTCCTGGGATTCAGTCAGATCCTAAAATATTCTAAGATCATTCACGAATTCCTCTGAGAATTCTTTCACACCACTATGAAGAGGCGGAATTTTATTTTCTTGAATAAAAATTATGTAGTTCCAAGGATTGATTTTCTATAACCACTTTGCTGACAGAAATGAACTGTTTGTGTGTGTGTGTGTTGAAGGTTGAAAGATTAAGATCAAAAATAAAAACGTGTGATTTGAACATATTTCAGAATTAACATCCGTAATTACACATTCAGCTCTCCTCTCTGTTCCATCTACATCACTAGGAATGGACAAAAGGAAGCAGCCACCTGGATTGCAAAGTTCAGTCCTTTCAACCCCTGAAAGCAAACAACAATCTAGCAGGATAAATATCTACATGACCTTGCATACAGCAAGGCAGAAAGCATTTTCAACACCTTGGAAGAAACTAAAAATTGAATATTCAAAACACGCACCTATAAGGTGCCACAGCAGAACATGAAGGCTCAAGGAAATCACTGGCATTCCAGGTCCTGCAAACAAGAAGGAATATATGAAAGATTTTGAGACCATATTGCATGATTAACCACTGTTGGGTACCCACCGACTTCTGGACATTTGGAACCTGAAATCTCAAAAAGCTTTTTCCGTAAAGTGCCATGGCTGCAGTCGTACTACATGAATGAATCCCTGCACCTACTGAGACCTTAGGGCCTAAAAGGGGTGACAATGGGTATGAATGCTGGCACCCTGCTCCAAGGCATGTGTTCTGTTCTCAGCTTGCATAGAGGGGCGGAAGAACATTGCCCAGTAGACCAGTATCACTGTTGACTAATCAAGTAAAATGGCAATAATGATTCAAGCAGACAGAAGGCAGTTCCTTAAAGATCTCTGAGGGGCTGTGCATTTCAGGCTTTTTATAAACGGTGTTTAAATGTGCCAAATGAACAAAGAAAATGGCATATAAAAGTACAGGATTATCATTATTAGTCTTGGTACTGTGGAATTGTGTCATAAATCATACTATTGACAAAAACTAGTGAAGAGTGAGGTTATGTGACACCATCTCAAGTTAAGTTCTTTCTTGTTTGTGTATTGAATGAATTTTCTGCTAAAAACTGACCTACAGAGAAGCCATATACATTTCATTAAATTTTGACCCTAGATTTGAATGCTGTACAGATCACATGCATATGCATTAGATGCTTTTCACCTCTTCTCTCTTCTCCAAAAGTTCCTCTGTTTGCTTAGCTGAATGGTTTTCTGTGGTTTGAGTGGTGGCAAAACAGAATTATACTTTCAGATGTCCCCTTACTGGTAGCTACCTGCATGCCGTCCTAGCCAGAACACAGCCCTTGGCACTAACATCCTGACAGCAAGGGAATGATACTTCCATTTGCCGTAAAATAGTTAATGGGGAAAATCCACATTCAGGGCATTTCGCATTCATCTGAGGTCAAAGACTATGAAATGGTTTGGGGGCCAAATTGCATTTCTCTAGAGGAAACAAACAGCGTTTCTCACTTAATTTCAGAAAGTAATACTTGATATTTTCCATAAAACCCTAAGAAGATGTAGAATAAGTGAATTTCAATGTATTCATTAATGAGCAAACTGAATCTTCAAGTTAGTTTATTAAGTATAATTACACTTCATTCAGTCATTTCTTTTTATTAGCCATTTTATATTGCTGCAGTAATTGCAGCCAAGTACATTTGCATGTGGGTTGGCAATGGAAGACGGGTCTTTGCAGAAGGTTTCCGACAGAAAAAGTGTACTGTAGAGAAACTGACACTACGTGATACTACTTACCAACTGCACTTGGAAAGGTTACAAGACATAAACAAATTACGGTAACATGCATAGATTTGTCCAAGAAAAAAATAGCTACACTGTGAAATGGGTGAGCAAATAAAATACAGAACATAGGAGGAGGCCTGGTAAATAGAGTAGGAGATTTTAATTACTCAGAACTAGACTGGAATACATTAAGGAAGATATGAGATTCATGTGGATTTGGTATGAGATTGCTTTGAAACTCCATAGGTTATGGGCAAGTGCCTAGCAGTAAGAGGAGAATATTACTGTTATGTCTGGAAAGAAGTACGACAAAAACTATGAGCTATATCAAGGTAGTGAAAAAGCTATGAAAAATCAATCTCGGTGAGGGTCAATATCTCAAGTTCTTGCTCAGTTATAGTCAGTTTTACTCACACAAATCTCCTACTAACTTCAAGAAGTTTTACCTGAATTGAAGCAAAACCACCAACAATTGCTGGACAAAGATTTTTTTTAGTCAGTCTGGGGGAAAAAGAAAAAAAAGTGATATACTGATGTGTGGGAAGAATCCAGAGAATTGAAGGGTTTATAAAAAAAAAATCAACAGTGCACAAAACAAATTTCAGTCAAGTCAGCTGTTGCTTCAGAGATAGGGTCTGAAATATAGGATGAGTCAGAAAAAAAGAGGCAAGACCTTCCCTTCTGCCATAAACTCTCAAGCAGAAATTACCAGCAGAAATGTATAAGGCCTAGAGAGCTCATACTTTATTTATTACCATTAGCAATGCACTTACAATGGCAAAATAATTGTCCTAAATAGAATTGCTCTCAGAAAGCAAGCTCTGAATGTCACGTCATCAGAGACACTTAATGTGAAATGGAAAAGTCACATTAAAGAACACAGGAGCGTGACCTTAACAGCTGAGGGGGAAAAAAAAAAAGAGCAAAGAAAAAGAAAAAAAAACCCACCTGCATAAAAAACCCGCCTTCATAATAGTGCTTTATATGTCTCAGACAATGGGGTATAGGCTTGCAGACCTTTTGACTAGTGGCACACCGTGGGGGCAGCATCTCCATAGAGGCTCAGCACTCGAGAAGCCAGAGGCAGGCCTGCACTGCCGCTCAGCGCCCGCTC
>NW_010426389.1:33143-33588 GCF_000710305.1 Buceros rhinoceros silvestris | reverse complement strand
CCCCCGCTCGGCCCCCGCTCCCCCCCCCCCGCCATGGCTGGCCCAGGGGGAGAAACTTGCAGCCTCAGAGTCCAAGCCCTTTCCTGGGCGCTATTAAGCTCTCCGGTTAAATGCAGCCCCTGGCCCAACAGTCATAACCTGTGGTTTCCTCCTACTACTCATGGACACGGAGATCCGTCTGCTCCCTCACTGCAGCAGCACAGTTCCCCATCTCCTCACCAAAAGCTAAGCAAGACCTGCCTTGGTCCCTGGAAGACATCCTGGAGACATGGGAGTAGTTTTGAGAGCCCAGAGGCCATTATGGCTTCAAAAACACCCCACAAAGACAGGGAGGCAGTGCTGCACCTGCTTGTGGTAGCTGTGCAGTAGCCATTGCTCCTCTTGCCTCGCTTTTGCGTTTTCAAGTTGTCTTGATGGCTAAAAGCCCTAGTCAAAAAAAAAAAAA
>NW_010426389.1:6348-33024 GCF_000710305.1 Buceros rhinoceros silvestris | reverse complement strand
AAAAAAAAAAAAAAAGTGAAGTCATAAAATCATGCAGAGTTTTGCGCTCTGGTTCCAGGTAGTCTCAAAGCTGTAGCTTTATTCAATCAGTTTCTTTGAAAAAGATTGAGACAAATGTAGACATATGGAATTCTAATATGTCTATATTATTATATGTATATGTGTATATATAAGCTAAGGAGCAGGTGATTCTGATCAGTGTTCTTGACAAGTCATAGTCTAGTAAAACGGGGCAGGATTTCTCTTATCTAACTTCCAAAAGTTAATATTCAGCCAAAACTGTCAGTCCCCTTTCTCAGAGCCAAATAAGACAGGTAACTGCCTCCCACACGTCACTCATCTCAAAGTCACACTCTGCATTATGCCTATGCTAATTTAAAACTGAGTTACCGCTTCAGGAAGCACCACTTTTCACTCTCCACTGCTATCAGACTTGCACTGCCAGGGTCTCCCCTCTCCTGTCTCTTACATTTTTTTGACAGTGCAATAAGCTGATTGTATCAAGTTTTCATGGCAGGGTTTTGGTAGCAGGGAAGTTACAGGTGTAGCTTCTGTGAGAAGCTGCTAGAAGCTTCCCCCATGCCTGACAGAGCCAATGCCAGCTGGATCCAAGATGGACTCTCTGTTGGCCAAAACTGAGCCAATTGTCGACAGCACATCTGTGTTTAAGAAAATGCTGCACAACAGCAACCAGAAGAGAGGAATGAAAATATGTGAGAGAAATAACCCTGCAAGCACCAAAGTCAGTGAAGAAGGAGGGGGTGGAGGTGGTCCAGATGCCAGAGCAGAGATTCTCCTGCAGTCCTTGGTGAAGATCATGGTGAAGCAGTCTGTCTCCCTGCAGCCATGAAGGTCCATGGTGGAGCAGATATCCACCTGCAGCCCACGGAGGACACCACACCAGCGCCGGTGTACACACCTGAAGGAGTCTATGACACTGTGGAGAGCCCATACTGGAGCAGCTTAGATGGCAGGACTTGTGACCCTGTGGAAAGGACCCACATGAAGGACTGCATCCTGTAGAAAGGACACATGGAAATGACCCACACTGGAGCAGTTTGTGAAGAACTGCAGCCCATGGGAAGGACCCAGCTTGGGGAAGTTCATGGAGGAGCGTCTCCCGGGAGAGGGTTCCTGCATTGGAGCAGGGGAAGAGAATGAGGACAGAGTGCCAAAGACTGTATGTAAGGCACTGACTTTAACCCTCATTCTGTTCCTCTGTGCTGCTCAGGAGAATGAAGTAGAGAAACCAGGAATGAAGTTGAGCCTGGAATAAAGGGAGGGGTGGGCAGAAAGTGATTTAAGATTGCGGGTTTTTATTTCTCATTACCTTACTCTGAATCAACTGGTAATGAATTAACTTCCCCAAGTTGAATCCGCTTTTTGCCCATGATGATAATTTCTGAGTGATTTCCCTGTGTTTATCTCAACCCAAGCTTCTCGTTATATTTTTTCCCATGTCCAGTTGAGGAGGAGGAATGATAGAGTGACTTGGTGGGCACCTGTCATCCAGCCAAGGTCAACCCACCAGACTGATTCAAGAAGCTACAACACCACAAAACTAATCCTCAACAGAAAGTAAAAAAAAAAAACAGTTTTTCCCTGTTTTAAGATGAAATATCATTTGGAATGAAGCAGGAATTTACAATGGTCCTTCTGGGGTCTTCGTTGTTAGAAGGCAAAAGTTTGGATAGTTTATCTATCCTAAGATAACCTACTTATTTTTAATGTTAGAACAATTAATTTACATATAGTGTATGTCAAAGTTAGCTGGTATTAAATCAAGAGAAATAACAGAACGGTAAGGGAGAAGCAGAAGTGGGAGCTTTCCGTATACACAGATATTTTCCTGTTGGAAAATTTTGTTACCAGTTTGATAGTAAACAAATTGGATAATAGTTGAGGTCAAATTTTATAGAAGTTGGGATATTACTTTTAATTAACACAATCTAACTTATTTGCCCAAATAAATTCCCTACATGATATAATGAACTAGTTATTTATTTCTTAATGACTGGGAATCAAAACAAATCTTGAAGGTCACTTACAGTTGAAGATTTTGTTCTGTCATTATACACTCATAAAAGTTAATAGTCCTTGCTGCTTACCTGAGTTCAACATTAAATTCTTAAATGAGTTAAGAGAACATGTTAATTACTGTTCATTACTGTAAGAGTTCATGTGAAGCTACTTGGAAATTACAGTCAACAGAGCTGATGGAGAATACACTGCTGGAGGGTTTTTGGGGGAGGGGCATTAAAAGACAAGGTCAGAGTGTCAGTAAAAGCTGATCTGTCAAAAGTGAAACTTTTTGACAGTACCTGTCTTGTTCAATGAAAGTTTAATGGGAAAAGATTTCTTAGCTTCAAATAGGGATTGATTCCTGCTCACACTGCAGAGAAGATCCAGTCACTTCTGGAGGTAGAGTGACTAACTGCAGTGTGAGAGATTTTTTGTTGAATATCTCTTCTTGACTTGTGTTAGATACAGAATCTCTGTATCAATTTTCCTCTGTGCAATCACACGGGCTCAGCAGCGTGTAATTTGGGCTGTTTTGTCAAGTGTTATTTTCTCTCTGCAGTTTTCATTAAAATACTTCAGAATGATCTGGGTTCCTCCCAATAAAGATAGCTCTTGAAGAGATGACAAGGTTTTTAACTGTCTTGTTAAGTGCTTGTTGTAAACCTGACTGGGAGATGGATTCCTAGCTCACAAATTTTCTTGAAATTTTCTTTGGAAAAAAGAAAAGTGTATGTCTTTCAACAATATTAATATTTCACATGGCACATTCCTAGTCATCACCTTTCCATCTGCCTGTCTGTCTATGTAGGGGCAAGACCTGAACTGGAGGTCAGGAACTTTTTGTTACCAGATGCACTAAGGAAACAGGATGTGATACCTATACTTCTTTTCTTGCATGGATTAGTTTAGCATGCTTAGCCAAGACATGGGAAACATCTAACCCCAGATATAAATCAATACACTGTGAAGTGATTTGGGGTGCAGTAAAGGACTTCTTGTATCCACTATTGAAGCTGTTTAACTCTTTAAATAACCTATTAAGGTCTCTTGAGAGAGAGGTGTGTGGCGAGAGAAAGCATGGAAATGTAGCCTGTGTATTTTAAATAAAACATGTTCCTGTGTATTATTTCCACATTTTACATCAAAATGCTTGCTGGCTGTCTTATGCAGTCATATTCTGTAGATGAAGACTTCTGTTGGTTTTTCAGCTTCACAGGTCACTAAAAATGAAGATCTCTTAAAATGTGAATAAAATCTGATGGAAGTACCTCAGCCCCTCATTCAGGGTTATGAATTTTATTATGTGTTTAGGTAATTTTTAGGGTCTGACTTTAAATTATTTGTGCCTAATTTAAGGCACAGGAAGAGAGGCAAGTGCCAGGATGTTCACATCAACTCCATCCAGCAGACTGGACAGAAAATAACTATACTGCTCTAATGCTGAGCAGCATCCTTGAAACTATCACTGTGTTTCTCAGCCTTGTAACACGTACTGAACTGAAGCTGTCTTTTCTTCCTCATTAATCCAGATCCTTTCACCAGCCAAGTACATGGCAAAAAATAGTTCTGAGTAAGCAGTGGTTCTTGTTTAATTTTCAAAGTAATTTACCAGCAAAGTAATTTACCGGAAACTTCACGGCTTGAAGAGGACACGTCTGCTGAGCTGATTAGTGTTCTGGTAAAGACGCTAATTATCCCATCTGAAGCATGTCCAGTTGTCTACATTCAATTCTTTCTAAGTGTTGATAATGTCTGTACCCAAGGTAACCTGGGATATTTCATATATATACACACATATAAAGATATATAACACATTGTTCTTCCTGAGCATAGGAACAGCAGTTGATAGTTCAAAGAAAGACATAACATTGCAAGAAAGCAATATTAAAAGAGCAGCTGGTTTGAATACAGGGTCATGACTGTACAGATTGTGGAACATGGACTTAATTACAGGTCATTGTTAGTGGGTATGGGAACATCACAAACACGAGAAATCTTTTAAAATCCTGGTATCACCGGTGCTGGGGACAAAACTTTTATTGACTTTATAGGCTTTGAGACAGGCCTGTCAATAGAGGAATTTGATCTCAGCTGCAACTTACTAGCTTCTAGAAATCACAGTACATGCCAGGTGACATCAAGCTATTGTAATATCTTTTATTTTTACTTTTTACAAGTCAATGAAAATTAGAGATAAATGAGATATTATAAAATCAGTTTGATAGTACATATTGAAAGAGACTTTAATGGCGATAAGAGTGTTTAGAAAGAGAAAAACACAGACTAAAAATATATAATTTCCTTTCTATTTTTCCTAAATCAATTTTCTCACATGGAAATTTTTATAGACTACCCAGGAAACTGGAAGATCTGATATAACGTTAACTTTTAACTAAGAATAAAATGAAAACAAAGAAGCAGCATAATTATGAGCTAACCATTAAAATGTTCTTAGTGCTAATGTGAGGTAGAGGTCAGAATACTCATGATTTATAATTGCCATCAAGAGAATAAAAGACTGCTAAGAAGTGCTGCTCTTCAGAGAAGAGCTGGAATGCTGTACAACTAATAGCATTTTTTTTCATGCAGATTGTCAGTGAATACAATAAGCTGATCCATTAGACAGATCCATTCAATGTAAATCCACTTAATATTAATACCTAAAGGGTTTAAATCATTCTAGTGATCATCTTGCATGGAGTTATTGTTAAAAGGCAGAACTGTTTCTCATGTGCAGACAAAGCTCAAGAACCAGGAATATGAAAAAGATGGACAGATGCCCTTTCATGCATAGAAGAGTATGATGGGACAATGGACATGTCGGAGTATTGGTCATTGCCAAAAAAGAGTAAGTCTAATCCTGCAGAATGTTCAACAGCTTAAGAGCCATTCAACCAATAGAATTTGAAGACTATTAGGAACGGGTAGGATGAGAAAGCAGTAAATATGAACAAACTGCATTGCAAAGTTCGTACTTGTATTTGAGATAGCCTTTTAGATCTATGATGGTGGAAACTGGGAATCTCCCTGTATGGGAGAGTCCCAAGTTATCAGAGCTATCTTGGACTCAAAAAGGAGGCAAGGTTAATTTTCATCCCTTTAAAGCCATGTGCTACTCCTCTACCAGTTAGCTGCGGAAATACATCTCCAAAGGACTCTTTATATACACACTATGAGAACTATTAAACTGGTTCAAACAGATTTGGGACTGATCCATTGAAACAATTTGCAGTGTTGTCTTCTCCCCATAAGTCCAAGTCAGTACTCAAACAAGTCTATGGTGAACAACATTGAGAAGCACAAACCCAGCTCAATGGTGCTGCTCACCACTTATTAAAAGAGATGGAGGAAGTAGAAAAAAGCTGCATCAATGAAGCTGTTTATGAAATACACATTAAACTTCATTGGTTCAGCAAAACCCAGGATGTGTCTACATAAATTTCAGCATTAGGTAATGGCATTTTGTCTCTTGACTCTGCATATGTACACCTATACTAGTATACATTCTATAACACTCCTTGTAGATCAGAGAGGCTATCAAACCTGAAGGAAACCCTACTCTGGAGACTTGATGGCCAGATAGAGTCAGCTGTCTCATTGTTACCTTGTCATGGAGCTCTGGAACAGCAAGTCGTCAGAGAGTCCTCACTTGTCAGTCCTTGGAGGTAATGTTAGGAGTGTGTTGACAGAATCGGAGGGGAAATCCACGAGGCCACTCAGCCATTATTAGCAACCTTCAGAGATCCTCAGTCACAGCCTGCTCAACTTGTATACTGACAGGCAACAGGAAGAGGGAGACAGAATCCCTCACAAAAAGAATGACCTCCACATGTTCCATTTGTACATCCTTATGCAAAATTTGGGAGTTAACAATGTTAAGCTTCTTACCAAATGAGGCAGAGAGAGATAAGACATTTGGTATCCTGTTGCATTTTATGTATTTTTTTGTATTGTTGTAGGAAAGCCTAAAAGCATTAATTAAGGTGTGAGTGTGAGTCTGTTTTGTCAGGCAGGCACAATACAAACTATGAACAAAAAACTATTTGAATGTACATGGCATGAGTGTTTTCAAATTAATCTTGTGTTTTACTTGTAACTGGTGAGTGCTTTTTTTGTGTTTGTTGTCATTGGCTTTGGATATACGAGTGTCTTCACCACAATAATGGGGGGTACATTCTTGTCTATATAGAGATTTTAAAGAAGTGAAAATACATGATATTTCAATACATTATACTGCAATAGAATGAGCAAGTATAACAGATAACGTCTGTGAATTAAATTCTCTGTTAATACTAAAAGGCGGTGTCTTTAAGATGTTTAATAGAAAATAGCATAATTTTGAATTTTTACATTTTCTGAGTTGTTTATTTACTTTGCTAACAGGCAGGTTTCTGATGTCCTACATCCAAGAGCTTCAGTGACTAAAACTGCAAGACACTGTACAGTAATTACCTATGAAATACGTGGCTACTGATTTTTGTCTTTGAAATATTGAGATATTGTAGGCAACAGAAGGAAACTTCCAATGAAAAAGTACTTGGATGGTGAAAAAATGTAAGCAAAGACTGAATCTGAATAATACTTTAATTGCTACTAAAATACATAATGAATAAGAAAATTGAGCTAAGAAAATGTCCGGTGTTTCATAGTTAAAGCACTATATTAATCTTGCATGCAACAGATTATGGATGATGGATTGGTTGTTAACAAATACAACGGGCTTTGGGAAATGGAGGAGAAATATAAATGTTATGAACAGAACCCAGCCATAGCTGCAGTATAAGAACAGGTTTGTATCATGTCTGTTCCATTCCAGGTATCCTAGATTTCAAAATTTTGATACACAAATGACCAGTATTTTTATTAAACCAATATTTATTAAACGCTTCCATGACAGTGGAAAAATAGCAACACTCTCCAAGGGGCTAAAAGCAAAAGTGAGGAAATATCTGAGAGTGTGCTAAAAAAATCTTGGTGTCTCTTGACTTATTGTCACAGAGTAAGATTTCTCTCAGTGGTGCCCAATGACAGGACAAGAGAATAATTGAAATACAGGAAATGTCAATTAAACATAAGAAGAAACCTTCCTGAAATGTATCACGAATCCTTAAATCAATGCAATATTTCATAGAAATGGTGTAGGAATTACGAAGAACTCACAAAGCCACAGTCAGTCTTACTGCACTTGAGTAAAGGTGTCCAGTAGCTACTTGCCACTGGAAGTTTTTTTGGAAGTAGGCTCATTCATCTTGTTAATCCAGCGCACATTTTTAAAAAATTGTATATTTTTTGTGAATAATGTTTTAAAATTCTTTCTAAGCATAATATTCTTCTTCGGTCAATAGAAATCTTTTCATTAACTTCAGTAGACTTTTGTTTGGATGCCTGGAACAAACAAAAATGGGAATATGCTGCTTAAGAACCAGAGGGAAACATCAGTATATTAGATATGGCTCAAAACTGGCCAGCTGTTGGGGTTTTTTATTATTATTATTTGTATGGATATTGTTAGCTTAGGTTTATAACTTCCTTTTGGGGAATACTTCTAAAGAAATATCTGTAGTATTCTCTATGTTAGAAAAGCTTTTAAGCATCATATATTGATTCCTCAGTAATACCTTAGCAGTAATTTGCTGGCATAGCACACTATTAGCGTCTTCAGGAACACCAACATAAAGCCCAAGTCATAAAGAATAAAACCTCATTTTTTCCCCCAAGACTTCAGGATAAATACTGCAGTGCTGTGGTTTCCTCAACTTTGTGGTATAAATGACGCTTAAGTACTGTTTTGTTTTGTTTTTTTTCTCAGTTCGAAATTGGGCACCTCTCAATTCTACTTAAGAATGTATTACAGGGGAAAAAGAAAAACACACTTGTAAAGCTGTGATTTTGAGATTTGCACTCTGTTATCACCTTCTGTTTCCTTCTCTTCTGTGTATAAATACATTAAGGTCATTAGCTAATTGAAGGGCACAGAAATATCAAGCTATTAGCACAAACATCAAACACTTGTGAGTGTTGAAACCCTTCTGAGTTTCCCAACAGGGTCTTTTTTTTCTGTATTTGAAAATGAGGTGCCAGATGAAATAAATAATAGGTAGTAAGATGATAAAGATGCATACAGTTGTGTTGCCAGAAATAAAAAATTCTGCATACTTGCAAAATTGCTCTAAATCCTTGCACAATAGGGAAATGCCAGAGGTACAAGGCAGAAAATTGTAGATTATTCCACTAAAGAAATCATAACACAGGCCAAGAGCAAATCCATTCACTGAGATAAAATCCTTTATGGAGGGTTTCATGAAGAAAAATAACTATCCATACTCAGATGAGGAGTATTACTAGTCATTGGCGCAAAAGCGGTGACTTAATTTAGAGTTGTTTGCAAATAAGTCCTTAGGTCTTTTTTCTTATCTTCAGTATTATCCTTGAAATCATTAATCTGCTCATAGAAGTTATAGTCAGGTATTTCTGCAAAAGGAACAGCTGCTCCACCACCAATTAGTTACGAGCACTGGGTCCTTCACAATTTCCCCAGCCTATATGTAAGACATGAGAGCCAGATAACTGGTGATTCTGAAGACTCCTCTGTTTTCTCCCCAAAGGAGATCTTACATCTCACAACTCACAATTGCAAGGAACCCTCCTGAGCTGGGGATTCACTCATAGGTCTTTATTTGACCCTTCTCCTAATTTTTTTTTTTATTATACTCATAAAGTTTGCTACTGTTTGCCCTCATGAGAAAGAAATGTAATTATCCTGTTGCAAGCCTTGGCACTGTCTAGAAGACAGTATAGGTCAGATGCTGAGTCCCAGCTTTCCAGTGCATTAAGAGTAGAGTTTATACTTCATTTTTAAGGCTATTCTACCTACTCTATTCTACCTTTCGAAGCTTCTAGTTGCACTATTTTTCTGGGAGTGGTATCAACATTCATTTCCCACTATTTCAGTTTTCTTTGAAGTATTTGTATTTTTCCTCCTATGCATAGGGACTCTCCATAAGTCACCAAAAGATGTATAAGGCCTATGAAACCCTTGATACAGTGACTGTGGGCCGTTTGTTGTACTTATGATGCTGTTGTCTATTACTGCACCGGTGATGGGATGTATATATAGGTGATCTATCTATATTTTGACATTGATCAAATAATCATTGAAAGTGTTCTTGGGACTGATGGAACTTCGTTGTTTCTGAATTACCTGACCTTCACAATGAGAATCTTCTCTCCATTAAAGCAGTTAGGAGTAATTGCAGCGCAGGTCAGTGATGAGCCATGACGGTAAACCCATACGAATTCTCAAATTTTGCCTCTGAATTTCTCAGACTTGTTCACAGTCCTGAAATATCTAAAGATAAGGTAATAAGCATAACTTTATTTTCAAAAGGTTGTTGGGTTAGAAAATAATCGTGTTTCTAACAGTATTAGAGCAATATTCTAATATTGTTTAGCAGTCATAGTTTTGCTCTGTGACATCTTATAGGAAACTTAGCAGATTGTACATAACCAAGTATACACACTATGCTGTAGAAGATCTTTGCTCAATCAGTTCTGTACTTTAACACCTTGAACAAAGTTTGGGCAAGATAAGGCAAGAAGACAGAACCACTAAAATGTGCCCCTATTGTTCATTCAAGTGAATTTAGTACTGAAGCATGTGGAAGGTTAAATTTATTAGGTTGACCTTTACTTCAAACCAACTAAAAAATGGTAAAATGCTGTTAGGACCCTCTGCCTGGCCACATTTTTGTGTCGCTCTTCATGGATTTTTCGTGTTACTGTCATTCATATATTACTTCCTACAGAGTTGGTAAACCTTCCTGCATTGGCTTCTATATGCAGCATACCTCCAAGGCTTCTATCAAGACCATCTTGACTATCCATTTTTAGAATGGCAACTCATATTCCAGAGTATTACTTGAAAGTATTGGGTTTTTACATAGCTCGTATATCACAAGGGATTTTAGGTTGACAGTTTCTAAATTGATTTGATCAGAAACAGGATACCTTTTCACTCAAAATGTCATGTGCACAACTGGTATTTGCAAAAAAAAAAAAAAAGAAAGAAAAAAGGCATTTAGGATTACTAACATCTGCCATCACAGTTTCAAGTTGTGGGTTTTTTTCCATTTACAGAGTCGTTTGATAAAAATTTACTAATGGATGGGCTGGAATAAATTGTCAAAGAAATAGAAATGGAAAGATTTATTAAATAATTAAAAACCTCCAGGGCTTGAATGCAAGAGCAAAATGTTATTGCTTCTAATGTTATTACTTCAAGCCTTTACTCCTGTTTAAGTCTGTCTATGAAAGAAAATGGAATCATTCTGCATTGAGAATTGCTAATACTTGATACCAGTTCAAATAAAAAGGTGGCTTGCATTGTGAGGAGACAAAAGAGGGATGTAAATGCCGTACAACTGGAAATTATAATTCAAAGAGATGTAGACCTCTTACCAGTACCTACTCCGTTCACCGATAAAGAACAGATTTTGCCATATTTTGTACACATAAAAAGCAAAAAAGTGCTCCTTCCTCAAAGTAGACAAAGTATACAGTGTAAGACAATGTAAGCCAAGGCTTTTGACCTTAGTTAGGCCAAAAGAAGATACCAAAAATAGAATGAAAGGAAATGGTCACATTTATAACTAGTCACCCCTGACAGTCAGACTGACAGGGCGTAAGATCCAACTGAAGTTTTGTCTCTCAGAAACAAGGTGATAAAATTATTTTCATTTGACTGGCAAATTTATTGCGATGTAGTTAAGTATGAGGGATTAGATGACCAAAGGTGTTACTCTGGCACTGAGTTCAGTTTACATTGCAGTGATACCCTTCTCAGTTTAAGCTATAATATATACACGTATGAATGTGTTTAAAAAAGTATTTATTCATGAATTGAAAACTGTGTTTCCTTGAAATATTTCTGTGCTACCCTGTTTTATGTGTTTAATAACTATAGTTAGTAGCAGCATAATAATAATCATTATAAAGTAGTAGAAATAATTCTGAAATCTGGCAATATATAATGAAGTTTACATCTTCAGCTTTGGAACTGCATATAATACTCATTTGTAACAAAGAATAAAAAAGTCTCTTAGTAGGGAGAGAGAAGAAAGGATTAGGGTGTTAGTATAGCATATCAATTATCCATCCAGAACCAGTTATTCGCATATTTAGATGCCTTAACTTCTATTAAAATATCATTTATAATTTCCCAGTGTGTAAGTTTTTACTGTGAAGAACCTTTACTCTAAAAATGTTGCCTCACAAAGAGTGATGCATAAATAACTGGGTTTGTAAATTCTCTGAACTACCACCTGAGCAGAATATGCATGAACTCTCTGCTTTCCCTTTGACCACATAAAATGCTGTCAGAGAACATGAATTTCCTGATGAGTTTGAGCTTCCTGTGTGGAGCCAAAAGAATGACAAGAAATCACATCATCATGAAAATGGATTGGGTTCTTCTAACTGTAGGAGGAAAGGTCATTCCTACAAGAAACATTTTAAGACACCAATTTGTTCAATGAAGATCACCTTCTGAGTTGTACTTCAGCTGAACATAAAGCTGATCTGACATTAAAGTTATCCCTCCTCTGAGTATCCCCAGGAATGAGTGTTTTTCTGTGATTTTATGGTATATGGGTGTTGTATTCATGTTCTTTCTTTTTTTTCTTTTTTAATTTAATGTTATTTATTATAAGTCTACTGGTCCCTGTACAGCTTGGTAATTGTATATTTGTTTCTTGTGTCAGATTTTCTTACAAATGGCACATCTTTCCTTTGAAGATCTTTTTGCATCACCAATGCAACGCAATTATGCTTGCCAAAACTGCACTTTTACAGGCTCTTTAATATCTCCCCAAGCACAAAAACAGGATTCAGGCTGCTTATGAAGGATAAAGTCGAATATTTCCCTGATGTCATTATCTATGCGAATAAAGGGCAAAGGCTTAAATATTCCTGCCTTTATTCTTGTTTCTCAAAATGAGTTTCTGGTGATGAGTAAAGCATACAGGAGTCTGTCGGTCCATCACAGATGCTCAACAGATACTGGCTGCCATATTAGCTGATTAGCTTTCTTACAAAGTTAGAAGTACTAGAGGTCTAAATCCTTAGGGCTTGAACGAGAGAACCAGGATCTCAGGCTTATAATAGACTTGTGTACAGTAGTATCAGATCCAAAAAAAGGACATAGAAACAGCTCAAACATAGTAATTACTTTCAATATATGAGTGATATTAATTCACAATGAATGTATTTGTCCTTAGGGGTTTGTGAGCTTGAATGACTCATTTTAAATGCAATATTTAATAGAACATAGTCTTCTTTAGTAAACAAATATGTAATTTTTTCCATACTACTACAATTTCAATGGTAAAAAAAAGATGCTTATATAGGAACATAACTAGCTCAGAGGATTTACAAACCTGGAGCTAATACTACTTTCAATGCATATTAACCAGAAATCTTCTTATGCTCTGTCCCAATGCACATCCTAGTAAAAAGCAGACTTTTTTTTTTATTACCCTTCAGCAAAAATTTAAACAATGGCACAGAGTTTCACAAAACTCAGCAACTTTGCAAAGATTAAATTTGCTCTTTGAAATTTAAAGCAAATAGCTTTAAAGCTTCTGATATACTGCAACTTAAAAAAAATAAATAAATCCCTTTTTATACAGTTTAGCAGAAAGCAGTTCAGGGTAAAAGTTGTCTCTGTCAGAAGACAAGAATCTGAAACAAGTTCCTCTCTAAGGAATAGAAAGAACAATTTAGTAATAAATGTGATTAGCTAACCCCTAATTGGCCAGGTAGAATAGAGTTGGTTTCACTCCCAGAACTCATGTTTGGATGAAGACGATGACATCAAAGATTACGTATGTATCAAAATAAAGAAGGATGCTGTATAAACTTAGTGGATAGCAACATTGTATGCAACAATTTATTTTGTTTTCCCAAAAGAGTGGTCAGCAATGTAACTGGTTAATCTAACTATCCTAAGAGTCATGGGTGGTTCAACGCTGAGAGCAATTGTCTTTGCTACACTGCCTGTGGTGTAGACAAGGGGAACGGTCCTGCTCTATCTTTTCTTTAACATATGAGTCAGTGTGAATCTTCTGTCCAAACTATTATTGGAGTCCCTGAGAAACAAAAGAAGTGGGATTAGCGTTCAGGAAAGCAACTGTTTGTTTGTTTGTTTTGACCGCTACATCCTGAAAACTTGTCCTTTATGATCCAATTAGCCATGCTGTGCTTTTTGGTTAAAATTACTCCTCTGTCTTCCACGAAGGTCTCCCACTTTTCTGCCTGAGAATTGTAGTCCTGAAACATCCCCACTTTTACTAGTCAGCAAAATTACATTCCCCGTATTTTAATTAAACTGTTGATAAAATTTCCACTGGTCAGTCACTAGTCTTGATGGTATGAATCTTTGCAATGTGCTCTTGCAGGAAAATGTCCTGGATAACTTTGAAAGTAAGAAAATAATATCGATGAAAATCAATATAAGCTATATTATAGTTATTATTTATTAATATTTCACTCTATGATATTTTCAGAGTTAATCATTGCACTAAGATTATCTTTTGCTGTATACTAGGCTTGTATCCTGAAGCTTTATTGTTGCCCACTTATTTAAAAGAATACATAAATTTTTTTCAGTACGAATAGAGACTGTTGTTGGGCAAAATCTGTTATCTCAGGACAGTAAAATGAGTTTTGTTTACTTGCATACATTTGTTGCTTTAGTAAAGTGATATAAATCTTAAGATGTTTTAAAAGTGTCCAGATTTGTAGTGACCTTGGAAGTGGGGTGTTAAGTACAAGCGATGGTGTTATGGATGGATAGTATCACCCATAACCACCACCCCCAAAGTGAGAACTCATTTGTTGGAAGAGAACTCTGTTGTAGGCATGGGAAGCGGCCACAGAAACAAACACCACACTCAAATTCTGGCTTCCTCAGTGATCTGCATGCAGCAGCAAGCAGATTACCAGGGACTTAAGAATTCAGTGTCTGGTCTGTCCTCCTGACTGAAGTTTTGTTAAGTGGTCAGTGAAGAGTGGCCAAATGCAGTACAAGCTTTGTATGGAACAGTATGATAACATGTTTTGAAAATGTCCTGAGGCAGTAGCACACATTATTGATTAAAACCACATAATCTTTATCAATTCCAGTTTCCTAGAGAAAGTTAGTATCCCATATAGTGGTAATGATGTCTAGTTTCTTGTTTTTCTTGCAGTTTCCAATCAATATGCAAATTAGAAAATGCGACATATTACTACAAATCCATTATGAGCCTGAAAAGTGAATCTGTTAATAAGAATGGAAACTGCTCCTCCTGCTCTCACCTCGATTTCCATAAATCCATGGATTTGTGTTCCTAAGATACAAGGGATAGTAAAAACAAAGAGAGCTGATCAGAAATACACACTTTTAATGGATAAGGTGTTTCTTCAACAAACACAGAATTTAGTCAAATATGTTTATCAAAAGAAACCTTAGTGGGACCACTATGTTTCTTTTCTTTCATTAATATCAGCAGTGATAGGAAAATCAGTATTTTTTTTATTTACCTCTTCAGCAGTAAAACTGCGTTCAGGCAACTTCTAGCAGGACCCCTTTTGAAAACAATGTCTTAGCCTCTGTCATCAGTCACAGTTATTATCACTAATCCTGTAACGTCCAAGCACACTAAAATATCAAAATCCTTTTTTTCCATGGTGTTAATTTACACTGCCTTGACAGATGATATTATATGGGCTGAAGAATAAATGGAGGAAAAGAAAACTGTTTCTTTTCTCTGATGGGAATTAGAAGTCCTGAAGAGTAAAACACTGATGAAATCAGGGAAAACAAAGGAGCAGATAGGAAGGACAAACTGTCAAAAAGAAAGAGGAAAAGGCTGTTTGGATAAAATATTCTGTGTAGAAACCAGAAGATGCATAATGAGCTTTAAAGGCAGATCAGATAGATTGCTCCCATATTTGCAATATCTGTCTTGGACAGGTATGTCTATATAGGAAAAATGACCAATTCATGGCTTTGTGTTGTGATGTGTTCTTAGGGCAGAAAATACTTGAAGGGAAAATAACAGATGAAGGGGGGTTTGGGGGGCGGGAGGTTGGGTTTTGATGTTTTGGTTGTTGTGTTTGTTGGTGTTTTATCAGTGTTTGTTTGTTTGGTTTTTAAATTATTGACATGTGAATTCCTGCCAGCACTCTTTGGGCAGGAATTTTCAAGGATTTTTCATTCTGGTTTATAACTTTAAAAATTTATATTTACTCTTAATTCAAGTTATTTTTATATTGAACTAGTATTTAACTGAAATAGAGATTTTTTTTTTCTATGCTTGCTCACAGTCTAGTCAAAACTTCACTGTCTTTTCCTTTGCAAAAAAAATATTGTACAGTATATATTGAGTTTATGCTGAATCAACTGTTCCTTTTAAAATAATATATTCACTCCCTAATTATTAATTATTAATTGTTAAATTGAGAGTTTATTTATTCCTTATTAGATATTTTTTTCCAATACTTTTATATTTTATTTGTCATTTATATTTTCCGTTCTTTGAAGCCTGATCCAAAACCTACTGAAGTTTTAGTTGTGGGAAATATATGCAAGAAACTATTCTTTTACTCTGTTCCAGTTGTGCATTTTTCATGCTTATTTTCTCTTCAGGTTTGAGTATTTAATAGGATTTCTGTCTATTTGCTATGCTGCTTTTTCTGGCGTTTCATATTTCCTTTCCTGGCTTCTGTTCAGACTCCAAACCCCTGACTGTTCAACACCTTCTCCCCGAATAATTGCATTTACAAGGGTGCAGAAGTAGTGCACGCTAAATGATATTTTACTCAGGCTGTCCTTATGGAAGTCAGAGAAGAGGAAGAAAAAAAGCTTTAGTGTCTTTCTGGAAGATCAATTTGAAGAATAAAACATGTGTTGCCAATAGCTGTTTTTCACCTTCAGGACTGTGTGCATACTCAGGCAGATATTTGATATAAACATCACAGTCATTTTTCCCTGCACATTCTCATTCTACAATTCCTAAAAATATTATTACACTTGCCCTTATTTCTTCAGGTGCTGTGAAGGAGACTGGGTTTGGAAGATAAAAAGCTTCCCAGATTAGTTTTAGTCCCACAACTCTTTCGTTATTCCTTTTCCCTAATAATAACTTTACTCTAGTTATTCCTGATCAGTGAGTGCAGGCACAATCTGCTGCTGTTTGTTGTGGGTCCATTCCTGTTGCCCAAGGCAGCTCACTGAGTTGATATGTGCTTTGAGTAATGTTGGTGGTTATATTGCTCTGTTGGATTTCACAGCTTCCAGAAAAATTGTTCTCCGTAAGCTGTGGGTTCAATTCACTTTCATGGTTAAGCATCACCTATTGTTCATAAATGATTGTCCTCCATTTTGATCTCAAACACATAAAGGAGAATGGAGATAAGAGGTGGTGTAAAGAACTAAATAGTAGCAGAGAGAAATTAAAGAAAAAATTCATCATAATTCAATCAAAATTCATCATCTTACATTACTTGGTGTCTTTTATGGTTGGGTTTAGTCATATTTCTGACAGAGTCAAGAATGGATGCTGTGATTCTTCAGTGGTGCTCTTGTGTGACACCCTCTGTGTCTTTTGGTGCCAGAACACAAGACTGGCACCTTTTTTCTTGTCAACATATGGTGTTTCCAGCACAGGTTTGGACAGTAGCAAAGCGGCATCTGTCCTTGCATGCCTTTCCTCCACCTTCTCCAATTTGATTTGCGGGTTGAAGAGAGTGCAAAACTGAGGAGTTTGCTTCCAGTAGGACTGCTTTGAGTGATGAACCCCGCCCGCAGCCAAACACTTCCTGGTTGCTGCATAAAATGCTGTTGTACCTTTTCTGTCCAAGAATTCACTGTTCATGCTTCCTTGTTTCCAAGGGCTGCATAAATTAACTGAAAGAATGCTAGTGGGAATGTTCATCTAGTTTTGGGATTTCTTTGTCTCCACATTACAAAAACTATTTCTTGCTTCCTTAAGAAGAGTTGTCAAACTCTGTGAGCCATTTAACTGATCTGCCTTTCGCAGCAAAAGTAAAGCCTTTATTACTTGCCTAAATTTCTGTCATACATGTATTAACGCAGGTAGTGGTTAGAATTCAGTGCTTAATAGGTTTTTTTGTTCTGGGTTTGTTCTGTTTTGTTCTTTCTGATGTGAGAACACATTGCACATTTAGTTCTTTTTTGCAAGTCTGGAAGAGTACAGCTTGAAAAGAGCAGAAGGTGAAAACTGCAGAACACTGAACTCAGAATAATACAATTAAAGAGAAGTGATTGCTAGCTGCTGTTAATGACAGCATTTTTATTAGAACTACTTATAGTGAAGAACAACCACATTTCAGTTTCCCTCTTTTAATGGGAGGCATTCAGATTTTGGTCTTCAGTAGTTTCTAGCATTTAATCGTTGAATGAGATTTACATAAGGAATTACTGTCTCTTAAAGCTGGTGGTATGGGATTTTTTTTCTGATACAATTCCGTGAATTGATACTTCGCGCATCAGGGCCAAAAGAAAAATCATTATGACACAATTTAATGGATGCATATATTTTCCAAGAGAGATGAAGCATATTAATCCCTACATGTATGATGTTATGCCAAAATACTTGCACAAGAAGCCAAGAATGAAGTCTGAAGGCAAATCCCTAACTTCTAATCTGCCTTTTCTTTAGAGATCCGTTGATGTACCAACAACTGACTCCATATCCACAAAGGAGAACTGGGAGCATTGTCAGTCAATACTGCTTGTTCTGCAGAACATTTGCCTATAAATGTCTGCATGATATGATGCTTACGAGGGCCTATGCTATCTTTTTGTCACACTCCTTGTAAAACGTAATCTTGCATCCTCAGTAAGATCAGTCCAACAAGGGAAGAGTGATGTGACATTTTGCAGTGCTTTACTGACCACAGAAAAAGTGACTGTGCTTTTGTCCTTCACATAGGTTTACAGGACAGAGAAAAAAATCCCGTATTTGGAATAGAGAGAGCATTTAAACAGCAGGATCTACGCATTGTGTTTAAGTTATCACCCCTCAGTTAGACTTCTTGCTTTGAAGTGTTGAACTAGGACTCAAAATTATAAAACTGTTTTTAACTGTTTCTATGTTGTACTGGTAGTTACATGAAACTGTGATGCATCTGTTCTAACCACTCCCAAAAAGGTAGTGCAGCCGTTCCTCTCAATGTGATCATTTTGGGGGGAAACATGGTAGACATGTTTGGCAAGACTAAAGATTAACCACTCAGAAGGTTATGCCACTGAAACAAGTATATTACAGAGCAAACTTCTAGGGAAAAAACAGCTGCTAAAAATGTGTTGATATGTTACATTTTATCATGTGGCCCAAAGGATTTTTTTTTTTTTAAATTAAGGTTCCTGTTCAGAACTAGAAGTACAGTGAATTTTTTATTTGCATAGATAAAGTACTTCAGATTAGCTGATGTCAGGTTGTTTCTACCAAATGCCAAAACTGAAACTCTTTAAATAGATTTTATAGACTTTAACAAGCCCTGGAGGCCTCCCAAGTCAGCCAATAAGGATGGAATCTGTGATGATATATAGTGAGTTACAGAGCCTAGGCTAGGAGTATTATGTTTTGAAATCAGATCTTGCCAGAGGATTTATACAATTGATTATTATTTAACTGTGTTATCTTCCTATATATATATAAAAAGGAGCCTTACTGGATACACTCAGGAGTTATTATTACCTTCAAAAGTACTCTTTTACAGGCAGTTTGAATGTTTTTTAGAAGATGAAAGGTTTCTTCTATCAAAATATTTCTAAAAATGTTCAGAAATAGGGAGACTAGAAGATTTCCCCTGGTGGAATTTGGGGAATGCTATTTAATGCGTTTGTGTATTACTGTAATCTGTGTGGTGTTGGTAAAAGTGATAGAGTGGGAAAAGGAGAAACACCAGCTGTGTACTGGCCACTTTGCAAATGGAAATAGAACTAGGAGTGGAATGGAGCATCAGCGCTCATCTACTTGCTGCAGCATTTGGTGCAACAGTCACAAAGAGCCTATGCTGCTATTTATCTCTCTATGGCAGACTCACATCTGGCATGAAAATTTCAAGTTGTCAGTGGTTTTGTGCTTCACTAGTACAGCCCAGAACAACCCCTCCCTACTCAGCTTCTATAAATTTTGTACTGTGCGTCGCGAAGATCTGTCAGTGGGTGTAACAGAAATGCTAGATACTTCACATACAATGTAGCTGCGGAACTTATCTTTTGCCTTTTGAATAGCAAAACCTGTTTTGTTTTAATTCACACAGTCTGAGCAACTTCCTACTGAGAAGAACACACATTCTGAAGCACATCCCTTAAAATCAGATTTTTAAAAGAAAATCAAAAGTTATTTTAAGAATATCCCTTCTTATTGACAAAATCAATTCTTTCTTCTGATCTCTCTCCTAATCTGATGTTGGGAAGATCTGAAGATTCAAACCTCTTGTACAAGCAATACCACACCTCTGGATGCACTCTTAAACTGAGAAGTGCTGAGAGAAATTGATAACTTCAGCTCTGCAAAGAAGCCCACTGAGGTTAGTAGAAAATTCTCTGCCTTTTCATATTTCAAGCTTTTTGTGCCAAACTGAATCAAAGTTAAATACTACACTTAGTATTCTGAGAAAATTTGAGCAGCAGATGTTGACAGTAGGAAATGTAGAGGTGTTGTGTCAGATGGCCCCTTTAAACAGTTTTGGTCCGAGATGGAACACGGAGCTTTGCAAGAAACCACTGGGCAGTGGGAGTTTTGGAAGCTTTGCAATAAACAGTAGATAGCGAGCTTTTTCAGGAGAAGTGATAGTGGGAATAGTGGACTCTCTCATGATAAGCTCATAATCACAGGCCTTGTGATCAGAGGCCAAGGGATGGGAAAAGAAAAGGAGTTGCCACAACAGTGAGTTTTCTCACATTCTCAAACCTCTTATCGAGGAAGAAGAGTAAAGGTGAAGTAAAACGACCACCACATAGTGACCCTAGTAGTGAAATTGGGCATGGATGAAGGTACAGATTATGTAATTGGAAGGTGGAGTTTGGGGCCATCAACATACGTACTGGCCATATGTTACATGAGGGGCGGCTTCAACCTCAGCTATAAAGGTAGTGCCGTTTGGGCACAGAGACAAGGTAGCTGCACGGCATGACAAGGACCATGTTGCCTCCGTGGGGACGCCCGCAAGGGTCTGGTAACTACTGACGCCTCACCTCTAAAACAACCCATGCTGGGGAAGCTGCGGATTTCGGACATCAATCGCTAGCCTACGGTCGGTATGTATATGAACCAAGGTAACTTCTCCTTTCCCTTTCTCCCCTTAATTCACCATGATAAATTGCACTTGGACAGAAGGAAAGGCTTATTCTGCCCTTGAATGCCCACAGAGTGCATCACTAGTTGTCTTTATCATAGTAGCAGTAATTCTAGTTATAATACTTTGGAAGCCTAAATTCTAACAGTCTGTGTTTCACTTAACTCCACATTTAGTCTCCTTTTAGATCAAACAAACCTTGTTATACTTGTGTGCCTGTTTGTGTGCATATCTGTGATTTGAGCCACCCTGGGATCCTTCAGACCTTACTGGAACAGGTATATTGTAAGGAAAAGGAAAACAAACAGAGAACTTCTGCATTATGAAACAATTACTTGTGCAGCTAAAAAATAAAAAATAATAATAAAAATGTAAGTGTTTCAATCTATAAATGTTTCTACACACAAATTTATAAGCCAGTTTAGACTCACTTGTCATAAAGGGAATTACATTTTCTCTTGGTACATCAGAAAGGATATCCTTTTTTGCTTAATAACTACGCAGTTCTAAATCCAAGTGGCTGTTTGAAGGAAGTGAATGGGAGAGAGGTATTAGGAAACACTGAAACACAAACACACAATAAGAAGATTAATTATTTCCTCTCTGAAACTGATTTTATGTGTATAATTAGATAAACAAAATGGACATCTGCACTTAAGCTTGCTATCTTCAGATGCGCTGTAGTTGCATTTTACTTGGGCAGTTGACAAGCTTTTGTTGGAAATAATGTTACTTCTATCAGGAGGGTTTTTATTATTATTACTTAAATACATTACCAGGTAATACAAATCTTTCACTTCTTTGTTGAGAAAATTCTGTCCTAATATGTTCATGTCCGCAATCCTTTTTTCTCTCCTACAAAGCTTTCTATTCTTCTGGAAAGGACAGAGTCACTCATCAACATCACATGCAATGTGTTTTAAGGCCATATATTGTGATAACTAACCCATAATTATACATCCAACACTATTAACCCAAGGCTGATGTTTCCTCAATTTCTGTAGTCAGATAAAAAAGTATCTATCATTTATTTTATAGAGACCATGGACCATGTATGATTTCACTATATAGAAAAAGAAAAAAAAGAAAATAGGATTCCAAGTTTTTTTTTCTCTCAATTTTTAGAGACTTATCACTTCCTCAGAGAACTGGACTCCAAGTAGGACAATTGCTGATTCATATGGTGACGGGAATGTACAAAAATGTTATTGTCGAAATATTTTCTGAAGGCAGGTATTTGACTGTATAGTGTCTGAAACCACCTTTGTAGGTTTAACTACATCCATTAGTTTTATCTTTTCTTCTTTCTTTTTTTTTTAACTAATTATAAGATAGTGTTATTTGAAAACTGGTCTCATTTTTTGCTCTGGGTAAAATGTTGGTTTTGCTACTTTACTCAGAAAACAGAAAAAACCCCACCAAACCACAAAACCAAAAACCCAAACCAGCAACCCCCTCCCCAAACAAAAACCCACCAGAACATAAAATTTCATAAATTAACAATGTCAAAGAATTTAATATATGGTCAAAGATTTATTTTAATACAAGATAAGTTTACGAGAAGACAAAATACCTTAGAAGGCCCTCCCTAGTCCTAGCAAGGTAGGGATGCAGCTGTTAGTGAAGGATGGGTTAAATTACCTCCGCATTTAAATGTCTTTTCTCTCAGTCTTTTGCAAAGAGGAGAGAGCTGCTGTTGTTCAGTTTGGTGTTATTTTGTACTCCTCTGCTGATAAGCACAGTTTGACAGGGTGAAAACATAAGAGAGATTTTGCCTAATGAAATTGCTGAAATTCTTCAGAGATATTACTGCCATTACAGAAGAGGTAAATAGAGTGGATGTGATGTACTTAAATTTCCAAGAAATATTTTATGAAGTGTTTCATCTGATATTTTTTAGAGTCAATGTTATTGAAAGTTAGATAAAAAGATGCTGGATGTAATCAAAACAAGAAAAACTACTACTATTAGTTGAGACCTCACTGACCTAACTGGGCATCTAATACTCATATACATGAGGGTTATCTTGACCCCGTTCAGTGCCGTATTATAACCATGCCACCCCACTGCCTTTCAGTCTAAAGGTTCTTGATTAAGAACCTTAAGAATCTCTTAAATTAGATAATATTTTTATCTTTGGTGTTCAGATATGGTTTTCTCTAACAAATTATGGCCAATTTATGGCCATAAAACCACAAATCACATATCACAGCTGACCAGGAAAAGGAATATTGTCATCACAACATTCACGTTAATTCATACTTTGTAATTTATGTTACAAGAACTTGCATATAAATGAATTGGGAAATTGGGAATAATTCCCAATTCCAATGTCTCGAAGTGATGATATACCACAAAATTCTGTTTGTTCGAGGGAATTAGTTCATTTTGCTTTGTACTCATTGAAAAATCAGCTTTGAAAACTGGAATTTTTCTTTCTTTTTTAATAAACCTTGTTCTGTTCTCAAAGTCTTTATAACTGATAGAAAGGTAAATTTGTTTCTCTGTGAAATGACTGAATTTAATATGGGTACACTGCTATCACTGGAGACAGAACGGATACCTGCATGTAGATTATGCCTGTACCTTTTTGCTGAGGGTTCTGACACTTTTTTAGTTAATCCTTCTTACCAATATGTAACTGTCTGAGGTTGTGACTGCCTCAAGATAATTTAACATTTTGTAGCCAGTCAGATTAAGCAAAACATGTTTTTGCCTTTTTCAAGTAAAATAAAAGCTGTGGTGATTTATCTTTAGCAGCTAATTTCAATTGCCTACCGTGTTTCAGAGCAGTGCCTTAAAAACAGTTGTTACCCAACTAAACTGTACGGTTGCCCCAAGATATTCTTTCTTGGTTTAGGATGAGATCCTTCTTGCATGTCTTCCCAGAACTGCAGAATCAGAGAATGGTAGATGTTGAAAGAAACCTCTGGAAATCATCTAGCCCACCTCACCCTGCTAAACCTAGATCAGGTGGCACAGGATCACATCCAGGCAGGTTTTGAATATCTCCAGAGAAGGAGAATCCACAACCTTTCTGGGCAGCCTGTTCCAGTGCTTGGTCACCCTTACAGTAAAAAAAAAAAAGAAATTCTCCCCATGTGTAGGTGGAACTTTCCATGTTCTAGTTTGTGCCCAATGCCCCTTGTCCTGTCACTGGGCATCACTGAGAAGAGTCTGACCCCACCATCCTGACACCTGCCCTTTGGATATTGATAAGCATTGATGAGATCCCCTCTCAGTCTTCTCCAGGCTGAACAGTCCCAGATCCCTCAGACTTTCCTAGTAAGAGAGATGATCCTGTCCCCTAATCATCTTCATAGCCCTCTGCTGTACCGTCTCCAGTAGTTCCTTGTCGAATTGGGAAGCCCAGAACTGGACACACTTCACCCAACAGTTCAGATGCCTAATATTATGATACAGGGAACCTGGGAAGCACACTGGAGCCAAGCTCATGATATGAAACAAGGGCATTTTTGCCTGTGGCTTTGGTGAGCTTGTCCACCCTGGTTTTGACAATCATTGTGAAAGAGAGGACAAGAACTGCACTAGAAACACTGCTGAAAAGAAAGTATGAGTTCGCCAAGGATTTAGATGTATAATATGTTTGCGACCGACTGATGTAAGAGGTTTGGGCTGAGGACCTGCAACTAACTGGATCGAGACAGGTTAGAGTTCAGAAACACAATTAGTCATGGAGTCCAGCTCAGGGAAGTGTTCAGGGAGGAGGGATGAAGAAAACTGCTGTGCTGAATATAACAAGATGAGAGGGAGGGAATCATATTTGAGGATCAGGGGCTGAGGAGTGAAATAAGAAAAGTAATCTATGTCTGAGAATCCATTTTTTTAGGAAGCTAGAGGCAGAATTCACATTTCCTAGACAATTTTGTTGCTGTCCACAAAGTTACAAAACCAGTGACAGTATGGAGCTCTTGATATTCACTCTGAGAACTTCAATCTACAGCAGCTATAAATTTTTTTCCATTATTTCAAACAGCAGGAAATCACAAAACATCTCTAAAAGTTCAAACTGATTTATGAATCACATGGTTGTTAACACTTACCCAGGGAGTTGAATGGCTTTTCTTTCTAGGGTTTTGGGGTGGTTGTTGTATTTTAATCACTCATTAGAATATGCAGGCTTAAACACAGTGAAGTTTCACAAACGCATTCATGAAAACTTAGGTTGCCAGCAACTACGTATGCTTTTATTCAGCACAAAATTACACGTTGATGCATTATGTTCTAATTAATTTGACCTTTACTTCCTCTTTTATCTGAGATTCATGGTCTAACAGTCTGTTACTCATAAGAAACTTCAGATTTCTTCTGCAGTCTCAAACCACTGTTCACTTCAGCCTTCTGTTTTATTTAGTTTCTGAATGGAAGGTTAAGACATGAAAGTAGAATTATATTTCAACATAATGTGATAGCAAAAGGAAGAGACTCATGCTCAGACCTTCAAGAATCGAGAAAATCTTTAACTTCTGTGTGGAATGTAATACAGCTTCTTTACAACACTTTGTATATGAATCCTTTCCCTGCTGTGGGTTACCACAATTGCTAAATGATTGTTTCCTCATGCTAATATTGAGTTCCCGCATTTCACAGTTCAGCTGCAAGACAGTTGGCCATGTTCACTTAATGCACAATGAAGTGAAGCTTTTACTGTGAGCTTAACACACCCTCCAGGGATATATCATCTCTGATGTAATATCTCTAATGCCACAGATGATGTAAAATATGGGTCAAATAATATTAGATTCCTGCTAGTAATGGTAAAGCATTTATTACTACAAACAATAGATGTACAGAGATATGACTAGATGATTTCCCACTGTCCTTGCCAAAGCCTTTATTAGGAACCTGAGGTCGAGCATATCTACTACTCAGCCAAAGAAGATGACAGCAGTCTGGTAGCTGAGGATCTGCTCATCCTTGTCATAGCTTGCTTAAAACAATCATAACTTTATATAAAAACTTATCAGAAGGTATTGGCAATGGCCATGGAATACTAAAGAAGAATCTTAAGGATTCCACTGTGTTTGCACTATTGTTTACTTTGTTCTCCCTTCTGGGTGGGCTGTTAAAATAAATATGTGGTTTTGTTAATCCATTGCAGTAGTTACCCTGCAGAGAGTAGCTCTCTCATCAATGCTGCTAAACTAATTTTCAAATCTCTACACTATTGCTAAGCACACAGTAGCTATTGCCCTTGCCCACATCTTTCCACTACCACTTTGGGATACTTAGAATATAAATGCACTGAATGAAAACAGATACTTAAAATTTAAGATCCTTCAAAGAAAGGAGCTACACAAGTGTAAAGCATCATTATTATAGCAATAATAACTGAGTTGCAGGCCATTAACACAGTCAGTCATTAATCCCAGAGAAATCCTCTATGCTGAAGTTATTATTTTTATTATAAGCACAATACAAAGCAAAGAATCAATCCCACAAGTATACTGACTCTGTAGTGGGTGATACTACTGTTATATTGCATGCTGTAATTACTATGCATATTAGCTAGTCTGTTCTCACTGTAACACTAGTAATAGCCAGCAAAGGAGGGACAGAAATGCTTCCTAAGTGTTAAATCCAAATATATCGTAGTCCCCATGCTCTAAGCAAAGCTACGTGAAATCAGTCTCTCTCCCCAAAGAGGTACTTCCTCTCAGTAGCTTTTCCCAGTTAGGAATGCCCTCGTGCCTCACAGTCATCTCTCTCTGCAAGCACCAGAATCACACTTCCTACCTTGGTTTAGAGGTGGAAGAGGCCAATGTCCTTCACAAGATGCTCTGGACCACAACACTTCCAGCAGCAGGTCTTCACAGCTTGAGAAAAGGTGCGCCAAACAGTCGCATGCAATATGCCAGGCATCTTGTCAAAGAACCACACCTCTATTTCAGAGTTAGGATGAGAAAGCCATTGAGAATCAGGCACAGTAGGCAAGCCCTCATTTTGGACAAGGCAGGGGTTTTGTTGCTCAAGTATAGGCCCACACAGCAAAAAGAAGGAAGGAAGCAGCTGAAGAACAATTATATGACAAGAGCCTTCAGCGAACATCTAGAGATCAGAGCACCATGACTTCACTGCTATTGTTTTCTGTGCTGGCGGCCACTGAGCCTGTGCATGCTGTAGGCTCACTTGCTATGTAGGAATCTCCCTGATGATGCATTTCTTTAAATCACTCCTCTTTTGTTTTGGTATGTTTTCTTTTCTTTTTTCCTACACTCCCTTCTTCCTCTCTACCTCCCCCCCCCCCCCCTTTGCCCCCCTTAC
>NW_010426389.1:4615-6206 GCF_000710305.1 Buceros rhinoceros silvestris | reverse complement strand
TAAATTTCTGAAGAAATGTTCTCAAAGGAGGTGTTAAAACAAGGTAGTGCAAGATTCCAGCTTTTTTGTGAATATTTAAAAAATGAGGCAGGCAGAACTCTTTACATGCTTTTTGTCATTTTCATGAAAGAAGATCAATTTGCAGTCATTCTGTGTGTTACAGTGACAGCAAGATCTTTTCCCTGGCAATTTGCTTGACCCAAATATAGTACAACTGAGAAAAGGAATGGGTTTTTCAATGACAATCCTCTTATTTGCACATTTTTAAACTTCAGCACTGACAGAGGCCCAGGGAGGTTGAGTGAAAAGTTCACAGGGTAGGTCAATCACTGTCCAGCGGTCACTGATGTTTTCAGAAGTCACTGTACTAGCTGCACACATGTACAGGGTAACTTCCTATAAAGGACTGAAATTGGAAACTATTCAAAAGTCAGTATTATCCAACAATTCAGCTGCATGTATTCAAGTATCTAATTCTTACTACAAAATAATTATCTTTTGCCAAAGAAGCTAAGGTTTACGTAGCAATTTATACCATAATGGAAGAAATTTTCAGCAGAAGTAGCTTTACATGTGAGAAAAATCTCAGTGCATTATTTTGACCAATTAAATTATTCTGTTTCACATAGATGCAAATGTAGTTGTACAGCGTTCTTTGCTCTTTAAAGCCACTTGTAAACAACAATTTGGTTATGAAATGATCGCTTTTGTGAAAACTTAAATGTATTTTTTCATGTATTTTTATTTCCTTGATGACCAAAGTATCTCTATAGATTTTAAGCGACTAACCTGTGTTAGGTGTCAAAGATTCACCACATTAATCCCAGTAAACTTTATTACTTTAAGTTTGACTGACAAGTGAAACATTGTTTAAAGTCTCTCCGAAATTCAATGGCATTCGATGGCATTGAATGATCATCAATATGATGATTTGTTATGAGCTTGTTGACTATAATAATTGGTGCGATTTCTGTTAAGATTATTGATTCTTCAATATTGTTCACAGTAGTCTCGCTGAAAATCTTCCAAGACCAGTGGTGTCAACAACAATGGGCTACAATGAGTTTCAATTCAATATATTCACTTGCTTAATTCCCTTGGTACTTTACACATGAACAGGTATGACAGATCTTCTGGCAACTTTTAAGTGAATATAAGATATATTAAATAATATGTAATATTTCAAACACCCTTGGAGCAGTTTCCATGGAGACCAAAGACATCCACTCGAAATTAAAATACGGAGGATCTCAACTTACGGGATGGAAATATTTGATACAAGGTTTTGAAGTGTGGTTTGAGGAAGTAGGAATTCATATGCCTGACTAATTGGGGCAATATTAATTTTGTATGGATGATCTTGTGAAAAATTCAGGAAGCAAATTAAATACTTTTTAAAAAAAATAAAATATTTTTAAAGCTATATGCTAGAAAGATTAAATTCAACCCTTTGCTGAACAATGGCCAAATAATCAGGCTTAACGCAGAGGCTTCTGTAAAAAACTGGAAGGAATGAGATCCAGTTTTCAGAGGCAGTTCAGACAACATGGCACTGAAGCACCATCCTGCAGCTGCACAAACCTTAGCTGAG
>NW_010426389.1:0-4508 GCF_000710305.1 Buceros rhinoceros silvestris | reverse complement strand
CAGCTGCCTGCCAGTGAGCCCTGTCTCCTGAATGTGTGCAGATCCCGCTTTTGGCCCTTCCTCCATTCTGGTCACTTTATACCTATTACAGAGGAATGTTTTTTATTATGACAGAAAATTCAGCTCCAGTTATATACTGCCCCAACGTAAAGCACACCTAAGTGATCCCCTGGAAATCCAAGCGTGGAAGATTTTTCTCTGAAATTAACCCGCCTCAACAGAAACAAACAAACAAAACATGCCATTGCCTGACATTCGTGAAACGGTGGTATAAACTATTGAATACACTTCAGACCCAGGATTCTTTGTTTAGAATTAATGAATTATGCTTAGACTGCTGTGCAGACAATTGCCTTAAAGTGGGACATAGCTTCCAGGGCAGATTTCCATTTTGTTGGTCAGCTTCTGAAGATTGAAATGCCCAGTCTAATCCTTTATACCAAGTTTGTGTTTGTATTACTTAAAGTCCTATTTAGCTGTCATAAATTGTGTGTGACCAGCAGTGGTGCTGCTTATATCAATATCTAAATACTTCCAAATGGTTTTGATTAACAAATATAAGTTTGTCCAAAAGATGTGAGGGAAGAAGTGTAAGAGGAAAAAGAGAAGGGATTATAATGAAATTGTTCTGCTGTAAATGAAGAGTTTACTTCGGCAGCGGCGTAAAATCTATCTTCCATTTTCTTATCTAGATTAATAGCTATGGCAAGTATGATGTCTAATGACTCCTTTACAGTGGAAATACTGTGTAATCAGTGGCATGTAATACTATGGTCAGATGATCAAATAAGGGCAAACTGCTAGTGATAATTATAGTCATATATTTGAGAGATTGCTGCAAAAGAAAAAACTAATTAATTATAAAAACAGATGGCAAAGAGACTTTTGCAAAGGTCAACATTAGAAAAAAACCTTAGCCCTTTATTATCTAAGTGGATCATACACGTATAATTGATCTGAGAAAATAAAAAAGAAACAAACCCACTTGATATTCAGAAGAAGGTAATGAACAACATTGCTAAAAGGAAGCAAACAGTACTAATAGCAGGAGATGAAAGATCACTCAGTTTGGCCTCTTATTACTGGCTTATTAAATTCTCGGCTGATTCAGAAAGTGATTTTGTGTATAGAAACTGTTTTATGGCTACGTAAAATTGACAGAATCTATATTTGATTAACTAGGAGAGAAAACACATTTGGCTCTTCCACCTCCTGCAAGTTGCTTTTTAGATTATGAAAGCCTGAACTCAGTTAAAGAGTTCTGGATCAAAGCAGCTAGTCTATTCTTGGTCTCCTTCAGCCAGAGTCCAGTTTTTCTGTCTTCTGTGCTCCCTTCTGAATGGAATTATAGAAAGAAACAAGACATTTAAGAGGACTTTCGGAATATATTCCAGCCCTAATGCATTAAATGATTGTAGTTTACTGCTAGGAAAACAATTCCTAATCAATGGCATTAATATTTCCAACTCTTTTATTTTTTTTTAACTGCATAGCAGTAAATACAAATTTTTACAGTGTTTAAAAGAAAACCAAACAAACTTCCAAGTGATATCCAGAAGAAAAAACAGAAATCTTGACTTGTCAGTGGAAACCTGAGATCTTGAGAAATTCACAGGGCCTTCAGGTTACATTTGTATAATATTATCAAGCTTTTTTCTATTGTTATGAAGACTGGAAACTCATCTCTCTTCAACTTCATTGTATTTTGAGGAAATGAGAACTGAGTTATACAGTCTGCAAATGCCTTTAGAGGCCATGAAGGAAAAGGAGATGAATACTGAAAAATTTTTGATAAAGGTATTGGTGTTAGCAACTTTACCTTTGCAATTTTTATGAAACCAAAATGCGTTGGTAGGAGCTTCAGTAAACTGCATGGAAGTGCAACTGGCTGCCATTTTTATTTTAAAGATTGTTTTCTTTCCTTTTCCATAGAGTTTAAAAACATAGTTACACATCAAATATCTGCAAGTATGTTTCATTGCAAACAGAAGATCAAGCACCATCTTCTTGCTTCATAATAGTGAGGTGCTCTGGCTTGTAGTGCTTATATGTCTTAAGTAGAAATTGGCTTTCGTCTCCAAGAAAATTCTCTTGAAACAACCCCTGAATTTCAAAGGAACATCAAGCCATGAAAGTGTTGGCCAGATACTGTGAAGTAACAAATATTCCAGATATGTCTGATTTTCTCTGATATTCCATATGTCTAATCAATTGCAGGGGAGGGCAGCACAAGGAGCATCTCTGATGCTTTTTGTAGTCTTCATGAAATTTCTGTTTAAAATATAATATTAATTAGCAATTAATACTGGAATAGTTCTGGACAAGTGAGTGTTCATTTGTCTTATTCAAGTGTACCACTGGGAAGAATAGATTTTTAATATATTTTCACATGGTGCTAGTAGTCTGGCAGCACCATCTGACATTGATTATGCTGTTAAGAGGGTGGTTTTGAAAGTCAAATCTGTTAAGTAGGTGGTTTTGAAAGTCAAATAACATCAAGCATCAGCTTCTTTCATCTCAAAATTGGCTCTGGAAAAACAATTGTCTCACTATCAGACTTCTGTGACTGAATTGGTCATCCCTTCATCCACAGCTGATCTAACTTTGTTGCAAGTACAAAGTTTTTCCATATATATAAAAAAATAATATTATGATATCCAGAAATTACGGGAAAGAACAACACATTTTTACTGATGTATGTATATTAAGTAACATACGGTTTAAGGAGAGGTGGAGGGTATGTTATTCTCTTTGTCATAGCTAAACTATTAGAGAAAAAATTAGTGGAAGAAGAAGCAATATGAGGAGGTTTGTTGGTTTTGGTTTTGGTTTTAGAATGCAATTATAGAACTTGTGTTTGTTTTGTTTTGTTTTTTTCAGAGAAAAACTAAGCAGTTTAACTTTTCAGAATCCTTTTAAATGCTTCTGAAAAAGAGTTGAAAGTCATCAAACCATATAGGAAGACAGAATCAAGGCATGGACTAAAAAGGTAGATACTTTCATTACATTGTTTAGGGGACTTACATTTTCTGACGTTTCTATGAGTTGGGATGATGTGTTCATATGTCTTAATGAGGAGTGGAAGATGGAGAACCACCAATTCGTAGCAATAAACAATCTAATGTTCAGATTTCCTTACAGATAGCAATCCAGCACGTACTCAGACACATTTTTCTATTGGATATATCCATTCTATGTTTAGCATTTGTCTCTTTCAGTCTCATTTCTCTCTGAAATACACTGGTTTTACAGAAATTAATTATGTCATCATTTCAAGCAACAGTAGGTTACCCTGGTACAAGTGTACTAAGTCAACTTGTTGAACAGGTTTTAAATATATGTAAAGTAAATCACAAATATATGATCTGTGAACTTAGAAAAACAGAGACTCATATCTTAAAAGTAATTAAGTTCCTAAAGAATTTGTGGAAAATAATTAGCGATACAGAAATAATTTTCTCACAGAGATTTCACGCAGCTGTCAGTCAGGACATAGACACTTGAAGGTACCACAGGTATCTGGTGTTATCGTGGATGTGAGAAAGGGAATTTAACATATTGTAATAGAAATTTATATGACACAAATTCACACAGAATTTGGCCTAATTGCTTTCACCATTTCTGAAACTCTCTCTTGTTTCTAAAGCAACGGGCCAAATGACCCAGAGATAACCCCAGATAAGTGAGATAGGACTAGAATTCAAGCTGGTGGTTAACTAGCTCACTAGCGTAAAAAGTTCTTGATTCAGCTAAGAAGGTTGGGGTTTTTTAATGTTTTGGGTTTTCTTACAGTTGTAGTGCAATAAAAAAATTAATATTCAGAGGACATTATTTCCCATTTGATTAAAAAAGTTATGCTTCTGCATCACTGCTTAACGTAATTGGCCCCTTTCTCTTATTCTCTTTCATCTAGGAAGAGCAGCAACTTCCTTTGGCTTCACCAGAGTGACTTAAGAGACAGCCTCCAGCCGTAGGCTCTTGGGAGTCCGTAGCTGAAGGTAAAACACAACTAGTATCTCCTCCAGTTGCACATGAGATGATCTGAGTCATTTAGCTTCCTGACTTTCTCCTCATATCCTAAGGACAGGTTATTTCTTGGTTACTGCTCTAAAACTGGCTTTTCCTTTTCCTTCCCTACTCATCTGCCAAATAGTACTCTGGCAGTAAAACTTCCAACAAATTTTGCTGCATTCTGAATTAAGTAGTTTGATGCTGAGAACTAACATATCTTCTAAAGATGTAGATATTTTTATCTAAATTTATGCCTATAAATTACCCCAAAGTCTTTGTTTTCCAATTTTTTTTTAACTGTTCCTCAAGATCACTTCCTCCCAGTCAAATCCCAGAGCATAGACTCATACCTTAAGTGCGGATTTTAAGGGACAAGCGATTGCTGGATATATAGTGAATAACTGGTATGAGATTATTTTGAAGGATGATCTAAAATTAAACAAAACCAAGCACAACAATTTCTGACAGAAAAGACCAGGAGCGGGTTGGGGTGGGGA
>NW_010426388.1:6531-13347 GCF_000710305.1 Buceros rhinoceros silvestris | reverse complement strand
GACATCATTCAAGAAAATTATTTTAAAGAACCAAATCTGGCAGCACCTCAACTTTAAGAAACGGGACAGGCATGTCAACTCACAGACCTGGCCACCCTTCAACCCCACCACACAACAATTAAATAACTCCCACAAAACAGGCAATATGTCAACTTAAAGTATTTTCTGGACAAGTTTTGTGGAATTGGTACAGCAGCTGAGGCCAAGGCGTTAGCCTCAAGACCATCTGGTTACTCTATATTACAGATTATAAAGCCCAGAACATACTCTTGTCTTTCAGTCGTGATCTCCCAGAGCAATCAAGAAATATTTGCCATTTGCTAATATGACAAAATATTTTTTGAAACAACCACACCACAAGAAACAAGATGACTGTTAAGATGACCATTAGCATGATATCCCACAAGCAAAGAGACAGTTGCAGCTGGCTGGACAGCACGCAGTATGGTAAAGATAAAACATCGCACTGTTCCTGCACCCCAGAGGGAGGCAATAACTGGTGCAAGGCTCCACATGCCAAGACAGAGTCATGATGCAGCTGCTTCACTTCTCTACTAACCATTGATTCCAGTGCTGACATGAGGAAGGTAACCACCAATCTGCTTCCAGTAGAGTCCTCATCTTCAATGGACGTTGCCGGTCTAGTACTTTGAGCCATTTTCCTCCTATAAAATGACAATTAAAAATTGTTCAGAAACACATAACAGTGCAAGAAAACTAAAACTTCTCTCACATAAGCGAAGAAAAAAATAATATTCAAAAAACAGCACACACCCCACCATGCACAAGCAAGCAAATCTACAGATAAATTAGCAGAGGAGGGTGCTCACTCTTCTTTTCTTCCATCTGAAGCTGGAGCTAAACATTTAAAAGTTAAAATGCTGTACCACGACTTGACCACAAAGCCTTTGTGCCTAGAAAGATGCATATTAATTGATTTGCTGAATTTACATCGATTTTTCTAAGCATGTTTGCAACTCCATTGGTCTAACTAAACACAGCAAACCCCACTGGCATTAAGAAGGAATGGCAAACCACAGCTATGGGACAACCGTTAGGACAATCCTTCCTGTCATCCTCATGGCCTCACTCAAAACCATCACCACCCTTCCCCAAAATCACAGCCTCAAACTGCAGTATCAGTCACCAGAACGGGGTGTTTTGATTTGCACATTCTTCAGTTGCACATTAACTCAAAAGCTAAGTAGTCCCAATTAAGGAGCTAAAATTAAAAATGGAATTTCAGCAGTGACACAAAAGAGAGATTTAAACCTATTTTCTGCATGCCATTCAGGAGACTTTCAACTTATTTAGTGTTCCAACTTGTGATGTTTGCACCTATCTAAAGCAATAACCTACAGGCCTGGAGGAGGAGAGAGCTGGTGGAGATATCGCTATAACAACTCCAAGACAAGTCTTGAGAAGAATCACCTCAATAGTCAAGGCAGCTCAGATAAACACAACAGCTTGTTGAGACAGCTTGCTGTAGGACCTGGACAGACGGCGCAGGTCACATTTTCAAAGTGGACACGTGTCAGAGACCTCTTGAAAATTAATGTCTCAACATTGCTAGAAGCTGGGAGAAACCATGACATGACATCACCGAGCAGTAACCATGCGTTCCTCATTTCACTAGAAGAGCCTCTATTTCAAGCTGAAGTTCCAATTGTTACCAGACGGGTATCCCGTTTTGCACATATTCCCCAAACTGGTGGAGTAGCACCACACCCTGCGCGTATGCCCGGGCCCACGGCCCAATAAGCCCCCTCAGTGACGGTACTGGGTACGCGCACACCCGCCGAGCGGTGGGCGAGGAAATGAAGACGGGCTCAGAATGCCTCTGCGGACATCGTGTTACTGGACATCGTGTAAGAGCATGCCTCACAATACATCAGTGAGGCAGCAGCACGGCTTGAAAGAAACGAGCACACCTCGCATTCACGGCATATCGATAGGAGCAATAACAACTGCCTCCATGGGGATAAGCCAGATGCGGCGAGCACACCCCTTGCTAAGAGTGGAGCTGAGCCTCCAGATGTGAAAACCAACCTTCCCCCCCTGCACCTCTGTCAGCGAGACTGAGAGGAAGACTATGGAAGGAAGAAGGCAGTGCCCTATGACCCCCAAGGACTCTCAAAAGTTACTTGGCGCAGGCGTACTGAGGTGATGCTGAGGGAGGGCATATGTAAAGGAATTTTAAGAATCTCCGCCCGAATACTGAGACAAAGGTGGGGACATGGGACAATAAAAGGGATCACTGCACCGTAGATCTGCAGACAAGTCAGGGCAGCATGAACAGCCACAGCACACGATAACATACTGGAAAAAATGGCACAGTGGTGTTCTTTTGATAGGATTTAGAGCACTTCAGACTATAAATGATTGGGAAAAAAGAACAAAAATCAAAACCACAACCTGACAACGCTGCAAGCTCAAAACAGACCTCCAGCAGCCTTCTGGCTCTCCAGACCACAGGCCATCAAAGTTTGAACAGCTTTAAAACTGCGCTGTGGATGAAGTGGCAGTGGCATAGTCAGCAGCTGTTTGAGGATGCAGTCATGAGAGGTTTGAACACTAGCATCAGCTACACTGAGGAGTAGGCAAACAGGTCCTTCATCAGTTCTGGAAAAGAGCTAAACTTCAGGAGTGAACATAAAGGAATAACAACTGTTGAATGATGCTGGTTTCTTCAGGGACCCGAGAGAGGGTCAGCTGGGGATGGGGAGGCAGAGGCTGATGGGGTTATCCTCCAGAGAAAGAGAGGCATCTGACTTACTGCTTGTGGAATATCAGAGAGAAAAGGGAGATTATGATGTGACGTAAATTAATCATCTTCACTGAGCTGCACAAGAATATTTTTTCCTACCCACTTGGCAGCAAGTCACACATGAAAGATTTTTTTTTTCCCCCACATTTCACCAGTTTCTCTCTTTCAAACAACAGTCTTCTCCACTATTCTGATCTATTCCGCTGGGACAGTGTTTATTATTAGAAAGAGCAGCCCATGGTTCAGTAGATCTAATGAACTTGGCTGCCTTCCCAAAATACAGCCTATAGAAAATGTGTGACGACACCACTGCCCAACTTAAATCCCCAGAGCAATGCCTTGACAAAAGCCTAACACCTTACCCAATGTGCCACAACCCAACTGGCCACAAAAACTGGCTACAGAAAGGCCAATTTAAAAAACATCCTTTGAACAATTCCAAGCTGGCTGCCAGAGCACCACTTAAAATATATCTATTACTCTTAATCACAGATTGCTAAAAGAACAAACTTCCAGAGCAGTTATTATTAGTTATAATTGCCTATAAATCCTTCAGTTTAACTGTGCCAGGATGAGCCTTTGCCCAAGAACCACCTGGCAAAATGCTCTGGTAGAGTACCAAGGGTGCAGCACTCAGCCATTCGTGCCTGTGGTTTAACACCAGCCAGCAACTCCACTGCTCACTCACTGTCCCGCAGCGGGATGGAGGAAAGATCAGAAGCATAAAAGTGAGAAAACTCATGGGCTGAGATAAAGACAGTTTAACTGGTAAAAACACACACACAAGCAAAGAAAAACAAGGAATTCATTCACCCCTTCCCACGGGCAGGCGGGTGTTCAGCCATCTCCAGGACAGCCGGGCTCCACCGCGCATAACAGTGACGTGGGAAGACAAACGGCATCACTCTGAACATCCCCTCTTTCCTCCTTCCTCCCCAAGATTCACACACTGAGCATGACGTCCTGTGGTCCGGAATACCCCTTTGGTCAGTTGGGATCAGCTGTCCCAGCTCTGTCCCCTCCCGGCTTCTTGAGCACCCCCGGGCTGCTTGCTGGTGGGGTGAGGAGCCGAAGAGGCCTTGACTCTGGGTGAGCACTAACTGCTCAGTGATAACGAAAACATCCCTGTGTTAGCAACACTGTCTCCAGCACAAATCCAAAACACAGCCCTGAACCAGCTACCGTGAAGAAAATGAACTCTATCCCACCAAAACCAGCAAGCTGCCTGATGAGGATTCCATGATAGAGAGCTAAAAAATACCTTTGGGTTTTACAAGGACAAAACAAAGACCAAAATCAGTAGCTCTTCAGGAAGCCAAATCAAACCCCATGCACCTCATTGCACGTGCTTCTTCCTGGCTTCTACTTTAAAGAATCAAAAAACAGAAATACTCAAGGCAAGAAAGAACAAAACTACAAGACACAGTTGCTTTCCATCTCCCCTGTACTCACAGAGGGGCAGATACGCCAATCTGGATAAACCCACCAGTAATGGATACTCTCTCTAGTAGTTACTTGTCGACACAAAAGAATCAAAAGCAAAAAAAAAAAATAAAGCTTTATGAAAAAAACCCTGTTATTTAAGCATATAAAAAATACATACGGAAAATTAGGGGGGAAAAAATGAAGGAATATGCATTTCTTAGAGAAGGTTTCTAATACACAACCTGTTTTTACCTTTCACCAGATGTCATACAAACAGGTATCACCAAAATGAAACATCTATCCAGTGTCTTCTACTCTCCAGAGAAGCAGCTGTGGATGCCGGCACATCATTCTCTCCACTAACCCCTCACCCACCATCATATCACTAAAATCCTGCCATGCTGATAGAAAAGAGCGCAACTGCTGAGCACCCCATCATACGGCTGGATGCGAGTTTATGCGCGCTCATCCTTACACACCACTGAAAATCTGCTGCTCTCAAGGGGAAAGAAGTCCAGCTCCTGCTAGATCCCCATGGGCCACTTTCGATATTTGGGAAAAGTTACTCTAGCAGAGTACAAAAGCAGGCATTTCATTACGGAGCTGGAACAAGAAGGGACATAACAAAACACACCATTAAAGAAAATAAAATCTAATGAAGCTAGACTGTTTCTCGGCTGTTGCAGCTTTCACCTCCAGCTTCTTCGCCTTCTGAGCCAAGCCACAATTTCAGCATATTTAACTCTGACAAAGGATAGAAGTTGGTTCTTTCCAAACTGTACAGATTAACACTCACAAGCTGTTAAATGAAAATAAATCTTCCTAAACAGATCTTGGCTAAAAATCTGTGTTATTTTTCCTACAGTTTCGTTCAATGATCCCAGAGGAAGTGCAGTCTGATGGTTCTTAGCTAACCTAGCATAGAAACCCATCTGGGATGCAAACCCACCACCACCAGTTTGTCTAACTCCTGTAACTGGCTGCAGCGCACACAGGGTTAGGAGCTTCTCACCTTCACCCTCCAGCGTCTATTCGCAGCTAGCCTAGGCAACCCCGTTAGGATGATCTGTTTTCCCTGTTATGACACGTCATTGATCATCTTAAAATTATACAAAAACTCTATACGCAACAATTTTCAGCTCCTTCCAACCGCTAAAGCACTCACGCACAGCAGGAACACAAGCAGCTTAAGGGTGCTCACGCTGTGTGACACCTGTGGGCGGACCCCGGCAGGTCCGGGAAAAAGCCTAATTAGCCTAAGTAGAAAAGTATCAGTCAAGAGGCCGTAAAAAGAAAAAAGTGTAGGGAGGTGACTCGAGTGAGCAGGAGGTGTGTCATTTGGGAAGAGACAGAGAGGCTGGGTCAGGAGATGATTGGAGGACCGGCTCACCTCTGGACAAGAGAGTGAACTTGAAACCAATCCAAGGAAGGCACGTACAGTAAACACGGTACTGGAAAAGTATAAAACAGCTTGATAATAGAGACTACTTCTTTTTAATAAAGGCTTTGTGTGCACACAAGCAGTTTGTCACGTTTGTCCGTCCTGACCGTTCGCGACAAGTGGTGACCCTGACGTGATAACAGAGGAGTGGGCTGCAGGGCGAGGTGCAGCGGGGACGGCGCTCAGCGTAGCTGAGAGCAGCAGGAGTCTGCTTTGGTCCAGATCTGAGATTTGACACCTGGGGACAGGTGAGCCACCGAGAACGATGGGTCAACAGATGACCCCCGAGGAGGATTTAGTTTTTACAACATGGAAAGCCTTACTGGAACACAAAGGAGTAAAGCGTAGTGATTATGGACTGAGGCGAATGCTTTTATGGACTCATTAGCAGGGGTTTGATCCCAGTCCTGACGTAGCTTTTAGAGTGCCTACATGGGAGGAAATTGGGCGTGAACTGTGGGATTTTGTTTCCCGAGGCGACACTGATACTGAAAGATCACACAGCGGCGCAAAACGAGGCTGACCCCCCCGCGCCAGTAAAATTTGAGAGCAAGTCAGTCTCTGCCGCTGCCGAGGAATTTAGCCACCTAAGTGTTAATAGAGAGCATTTAGTCAACTCACACCTATCTGGGTTTCTCTCTTCTTGTTAATGAAATCAGGAAAAAATTCCTTAACACCAATTTAGCGTTAAGAAGCATCATTTCTTTATTCGCAGCACTGGATGCATGGGGGATAATTCCACCAAAATTCCACCAAAGTTTATATCACCTGATTACAGACATATTCATTATTGTTCATGGAATAGTCATACATATTCATTCTGTTTCTTGGAACTCATTAATACTTTTGCATAGTCATTACGCATGCGGCCAGGGCTCAGAGGAGCTTTCGTGGTGGTCTCTGGAGAATCCTAGCGGTGTTGAAGAGGTGCCTCTTGATGTCTTGTCCATGAACTCCTTTTCCCATACATGGAAAGTTGGCTTCATAACGGTTTGCTGGGATTTATGCTGGATTCAACCAGCCTTTAGGCTGTTCAGTTCCTTCTCATCTTTACTGTGTGTCGTCTCCCGCTTTAGGTCTCCTCTCCTTCCCAGGCTGTTCAATTCCTCCTTATCTCTATTGCGCAGGCTGGTGTTTTCAGGTAACAGAACATTCCGGCTTCCTGTCAGCTCTTCGAGACAGA
>NW_010426388.1:5769-6510 GCF_000710305.1 Buceros rhinoceros silvestris | reverse complement strand
GGTCGTCTCCCGCTTTAGGTCTCCTCTCCTTCCCAGGCTGTTCAATTCCTCCTTATCTCTATTGCGCAGGCTGGTGTTTTCAGGTAACAGAACATTCCGGCTTCCTGTCAGCTCTTCCAGACAGACATTGTCTCCCGTGGAGGAACAAACCTGGATCCATCAGCTACAGAGCAGTGTCATGTACACGTGCACGGTCAGTTCTCAGCTAAGACTGAACCCTGGCTATTAACTCCCCCTAAAAATGAATAAAAGTAGCATTCAAGAACAGCAGAGTGCTCCTGAAGAAGCCTTTATCTGTACCGGGGGGTCCTGCCCCTCTCTCCTCCACGACACTTCCTGAAGTATCTCTGTTGCCTTTTTTCCCCAGCCTCTTATCTGGAGCAGCAGATAAAGCACCCACCACAATTCGAGCCAAACATCTGACTTCTTCCCTCACTAATATCTGTGTTTATCTCCCTAATCTTGAGCTGTATCATCTCTTTCTAGTCCGAGACACCAGGAATTGCGTCATGGCACTGCCCGGTTTTAGCAGAGGAACAAGTTTGCACGCCCTCACCATTCACACCCGACACCACCACAAGCACAGCAACAGCAACCCATTAAACCCAGCAGCCGGGACGCTGGCTGTTGCCATTCCCATCCAACTCCCACCAGCAGAATCCACAAGCTGCAGCAGCGAGGTTTTACAGCAGGGCTGTAAAGCAGGGCCCCAACAAAACACTCCAGCCATACTACAGCCAC
>NW_010426388.1:0-5694 GCF_000710305.1 Buceros rhinoceros silvestris | reverse complement strand
CCAACAAAACACTCCAGCCATACTACAGCACCACCTCCCACACCAATTGGTGAAACAACACGCAGAATCACACCGCTCAGAAACAAGCCTCAAATCCCAGCTGTGATGCTCACTGACTGAATCTTTCATGTTTTTTTCTCCGAGGGCAGCCTGCAGAAGTTTGGCGACCAAAGACAGATGGGAAAGAGAACAAGGGTTCCTAATAAACAGAGCTCTGAGGGGAAACAGCTGGTGCTCCACATACCCGACAGCACCGACACGGCACAAAGCCACATGAAACCTCCAGCGTTCTGGTTCCTTACACACTTGTGAGATCCCCCTAAAACCAGTAATAATTAATACCCATTTTCACAGGTGCTTTTATGATACTCAGTAGCACATGATGACTTTTTATTCCGCCTAGATAGCAACCACCTCTGCCACTCTTAAAGCCAGTTAAAAAACAGTAAAGCATAGTTCCAGCAAACGTTATTTTAGAAGCAGCACCTCTGATTTCTCTCATTTGTAAGCCTGCATAATGTTTGCAAAGAGGGCACGGAAATTTGATTTTCACTATTTCTAAAGATTCTCATATAGACCAACATATAATCATGAAATTTTATATAAAATCAAAAATGCACTAACTATATACCTCACAAGACAGTTAAGTAAAAGTGAACATACAACCCAGTTTGGAGTATTTAAGAAGCCATTAGCATAAAACTCCATCTCCATATTTAATCCAGATTTAGGGAACAATTCACGTAGTTTTTCAGTATACAGTATCCTACTGCAGCACCTGAGAATTCCTGAATTACAGTGAAAGCATGTAAACTGAATGAAATATTAATCACAGCAGTCCTGACCCTCTGACAATTTCTGTCTTTACCAGTGTAATGACATTTACTTAGTCAACATGATGATCACGTTGAGTAACAATTACTTAGTTCACTGTGTCTATCAACACTCACACATAGCCTCTGAGAAATGAATTAGTCTAAACTCTATTGGTATTTATTTAATTATAACAAAACTGGTGCTGGCACATTTTCTGGAGTGAGAAATTGTTGTCCTTGCTAGCGCAAGCTGGTCTTTGGATTTCTACATCACACTGCTGGTACAGGGAACTAACGCTTAAGGGTTAACAGAATAGCAGTCATTTAGCTGAAGCAATATATCTTAGGTTTTTGTATAAGGGGAGGTAGCCCATGGACATCCCCTGATAACAACAGAGACAGGACACCTGGAATATTCTGATAAGCACATGAACTTGCAATTTAAACCAGTGAAAACTGGCTTTGTGATTTGAAGAAACGCCAAGCGTTCAGGTAGCATGCACAAGAAGCCGAGTACATAAGTTCAAAAAGGAGGGAGACGTCTTACTTCGTCCCACGACCCCGGCCCACAACCACCACGAGGCACTGCACAAGCACAAGAAGGAGGAGACCAAGGCGGGACATATGGAAATAACTTCGTGGAATTCATAATAAAATTCAGGTAAAGGTTTGAATATGTACAAGCATATTAGGTAACATATTACATAATGAATATGTAATACTTTGTAGCATAAATGTGTGAAACTAACTTCAGTGGGTGTGAGTGTTTGCGGTGGAACGATCCCCCACACACCCGACATCGAATAAACATATCTACTTACAAGTTGTGGAGTCGTTCCTGTGTGTCACTGCAATGGTCACAGGAACGGAAAAACTCAAATTGACTCAAAGGCAAACAACCCCCCTTTAATTCCTCTGGGAATCCCACAAAAAGCTAAATGGACACTAAACATCCATTTGTGCTCTAACACCTTGAAAAACAAATAATCAATCAGTACCTAGCTGGTCTCTGAAGCGCACACCTTCCATAGCAGCTTCACGCAGTAAACGGCCCCGTGTCCTCACCAGCGTGCTGCTGCCCAGCAGCGCACACCCGGGCACCCACGCCCAGGGACACTCATCACCCCCGCACTCCTCAGCGGAAACCAGTCCTCTCCATTTGGTCACTGAATGCCCTCTGCACCCCTTGTTCCTGTTACTGTATTGAACCAAACAAACCCGACCACCGACTCCCAAGGAATCGATTTCACGTATTCTTCCTTGAATTAAAGCATGTACGTTGATCCTAACAGGAGTCTCTCTCCACCCAGGATCCGACACCAGAAATAAAAGTTGGTTGCACAAGCAAGAGTCCAGGAAAGTGTCAGTAATGTTTTGTCAGAATATTACAAACTCACAGTCTCTCCAGAGGAACACCGGTTTCAACCCAGCTTCTATGAAAAAGTTCTCAAGTCCTGATGGATAAGATAAAGGGCTGCCAGTAGCCTCTTACCAGGCCGTATAGGGGACAAACTTTTATGCCATCTGATTCACCAAATCAATTTACAAGTTGAGGTTTTTTGTTTGGTTGTTTTTTTAAAAATATGCTTTACAGGTTTTTGTTATTTTAATTGCAGAGTTAAAGTTAGACAAGCAGAAACAAATACCATGTATGTTGAAAACCACAGACTGAAAGTTGCTCCTTACTGCGAGATATTGACCCAAGGACTTGTACACACTGACACCAACCCAGGTCTACGATTCGCTAACAAGGGGATGGTTGCACTCCTTAAACAGTCACCAAGTGGGTGTTTCAAGAAACTCACACACCAAAGCTTTGCCAAAGACACCTGCGTGTAAAGAACTGGAACACAACGGGCAGTACCCAAAGCACTGTGATGATTAAAAACATTGTGATGAATCCAAGAGACAAAAAAAAAAAGAAATAAAAGTCACCCATCCAGACAGATGTACAATTTACATCCACCTCCCACAAGCATCAGGCTGACAGACTTCTGCAACAACCCCTTGCTGCTGGCCAGGGAAGTTCTTTGCCGCTGGCCGCGTTGCTGCACATAAACCCACCTTTGCCAAACCCCTGCCCAAAGCAGCCGCTGTGCAGCAGCCGCTCTGGGCCTCTGCTCAGCTCCCCTGCTTTCCAGTTGGAAAACCAAAAGGTAGCTTAAGCGACAATTTTCTCTGAGGAGTTTTACCTCCTCGGAGAGGAAATCAAAAGAAACTGAAGTGTTTGAGCGCGGAATGAAGGGAGGGCTTATCACGGCACCTATGGCCGTGGGCAAAGCAGCAGGCTCGACTAGGGGGACCACAATTAATTTAATTCAAAACAACATAAACCATGAATCATCACTTAAATTAGGGTAGAACAGAGATAAAGAGAGAACAGTGACGTCTTAAATATATATACCTTCCCTCCACTCCACCCTCCACTTACTATGAGCCCTCACACACGCAGTTGGTGATGGGGGGAAATACACGAATGGGAGGCGCAGTCCTTTTAACTGCTTGTGTTAAGTTCCAGGGTGATCTGTGGGACAAACTTCCTCTGTACTCGTAGCCCTCTCACCCCACAGCAGACAGCTCGGCACAGCCATCTCCATCCCGCGTGGGGGGTGTCCATTGCTCAGAGCCCTCTCACCCCACAGCAGACAGCTTGGCGCGGCCATCTCCATTCCGTGTGGGGGGTGTCCATTGCTCTGGCCAACCTCTCCAGTGCGGCTCCAGCCTCGTTCCAAAACTCAAAGCCACCAGGTTTCCAGAGGTATTTTTATTTCTGCGTCTCCCCGCATTCCAGTCATGCCTTCATTCTCACCTCTGACCAGATCTCTCTTCCCTTGCCGTTGATTAATCATCTCTCAGTACAGAGAGGGGAGGAAGGGGGCGGGTTCCTGCATCCCAGTCCCTCTTCATTCCACCCCCACCAGTAATCAACGAACTTAAAAGTCTACTTAACCCGCGGAAGATCTTTACTGTCTCAGTACGTAGCTGAAGAAAAGTTCTTGTTGCTGAGATGATTGCTTCAGTGGTTCTCTCTTTCATTCTTCCCCTTCCGAACAAAAAGAGTGCACCGAAAATGTCACCGAAATGGGGATCGCTTCTTGACACCTATGTAGCCTTAAGAAGCAGACGTTCTTTACTGCGACACATCGAATCATGGAGGATCATTCCTCTAATCATGCATACCAGTCCAGAAATCTGAACAGATTATATTCAGTAACTTCATACATATTCATCAACAATTCCCGGAATATTGATACACAATCATTAGTTTTCCTAGAAATTGTTATAATATTCCCCACGCACTTGTGCATTCTCAGTCTTTTGAGTCAAGGGTCTTCCGGTGGTCTTAGATGGTCGTGAAACGCCCCTTCCTCGAAACACCCCTTCATTGAATCTGCTAGTTGAACTCTCCTGTAACTTCATACATATTCATCAACAATTCCCGGAATATTGATACACAATCATTAGTTTTCCTAGAAATTGTTATAATATTCCCCACGCACTTGTGCATTCTCAGTCTTTTGAGTCAAGGGTCTTCCGGTGGTCTTAGATGGTCGTGAAACGCCCCTTCCTCGAAACACCCCTTCATTGAATCTGCTAGTTGAACTCTCCTTTGAAGTCTCCATGGGGCCGGTTCCACGCACACTGCGCCTCACTTAAAAAATCCACTGCACAGGCTCAAAGGGTGTACTCACAAAGCGTGAGAAAAGCCCTTCCCAAATCTTCGTTCGCGAAGCCAAGCCATGATGACGAAGTCTCCATATACGGTAGAGAGAAGAGGTCATCTTAGTCCTTGATCTCCTTTGGCTCCAAAACACTGACTTGAGGCCTATTTTACCACGGCTTCAGTGATTGTCTTTGTTCTCTAAACGGTTCTGAGACGTGCATGGTTAGATTTTTAACAATTCCAGTAACAAATTTTTGAGGTAGTTACTCACAGCCAGTTCCCAGCTACAGATTAGGTTTCCAAAACCAAGCCTATCTGACTACGGGTTACTTATTACAAATATAACAAACTACAATCTTAAACACCGTATATATGCATATATCGTTTGATTATTTCACTTATTATTCGATTATTCCATTTCCTGGCAACGAAAAGAGAAAGAAACCTGCTCCCCATGTCCTTTTTATGGTGTAATTCAGAGAGGCGTTGGTTGACATGGCTTGGGCCAGGGGCAGGCACAAAACTGGAGCTGGGGGCTGCCTGTCCTGACACCACTTCCAGAGGCCTGTATCTCCATCCCGCAGGCTACCTGCCCATGCCATGACAAAGGCAGCACACCTCCTTTCAGGCCCAAATGAAGGGGAACAGCCCTCCTTGTCCCGGAGCCAAAATCCTGAACCACCGCACTGCCCCGGGGCAACCCGCTCCCCTCCACGGCCAGTGGGGCGCAGATCTGCCACCCGCGGGGTGGAACTGGAGCACTAGCCTGAACTCACAGTTAGGTCACCTGGTGTATAGAAGGGAAAATAAAATCTGCCTCTAGTTTCTAATAAAACCGTAAGTAAGAGTCATTCTGCTGCCAGGGGAATCTATCTTAAATATACCGAAGTTCTTACATGATTTTTCCTGAAGCAAGTACAATTATAGACAAAGAAAGAGAACTAAGAAATAGTTTTCAGTCTTTTTATATAAATAAAATCCACCTTAAGGCATTTACAGAGTATATGAGTTTGGTTTCTGTTAAGGGTGGAGGGCCGAGGTAAACAACCCCTCGAATTCCTTAACGATTCTCCTCTGTCCCACTGGAGACAGAAGAGGGTTTAAGGGGAAAGACGAAATTCACACCTCGGTTTTGCGTTATGGAAACTGGAACAAACTTCTAATACACAATAAATCCACACTACAGATTACTATGTATATGTACACAAACCCAGA
>NW_010426387.1:38242-49023 GCF_000710305.1 Buceros rhinoceros silvestris | reverse complement strand
TATAAATATATATTTCTTGAGAATAAAAAATAAATATATTTCTTGAAATAGCAGCGATGTCCAGAAACAGTGAACATGTGACATTTAGAACTATTTAGTGGAGTACTTTACTCTTGTTGGAGTGTTTTATTTCAAGCATAGTGACACCCGGGTTCTATAAATAGGGTCTAGAAGTAGAAGAAAACTGTCGAGTACATATTAAACACTGATACTCTGAGTGCACATGTACTAGAACCTAGGAACTCTTTTTGTGGCCTACACCCTGCTGTTGATTCTTTTACATAAGAAGTTTCACAGATGTTAAGGAAGTGGAAAGACTTAAATCTTGACTAATAAGACAAATATTCCTCTTTGCAGATAATGTATCATTGTGACAATAAAATACGTGCAGAAAAGACAGCAAATTCTGATAGTCCATCCTGATCCCAAGACTTTAACACTGAGTATGGGATTTTAAACAAGTTTCATACAATGTGATGCAAAATCTAACAATTTTGCAAGATTATTTAAGAAGTCCTTCTATCTTTTCTACAAGTCCTGGTTTGTTTTTCCTTAAGTTCTTCAAGGAATTAAGCAATCAAATAAATTTTCACCCTAAATGCAAAATATTATTACAGCAGCATATTTCTTCATGGTGAATTTGCAGATTTATCAGCAAGCACGTTGTGACAGCCATACTACTTCTTCACTCTGTCTTAACATCTACACACATTTATCGTAAGGAATTAATCCAAGTTCCTTTTGAACAAGTACAGATTATTTGATTTAATAGAAAGTTTTGTCTAAGCTGAGATCAGCTTTGCTTTATCCACAATGAGGATTCAAGGGATTATTGCTGGAGGTCAATAGGGTGCAAGAGAAGGAAAAGGACTGGGTTTTTTGACCTTTTGCGTAGTGTAGCTATATTTACTTTCTATATTAGCAATGTTCACTGATGGATTGGTATTTAGGTACAAAATTATGTAAATTTATATGCTCCAAGCATTAGATAATGGATTATTATACCTTCTAAAATATAAATCCAATACTTTGAATTTCTTACAGCACAATTTCCCCATTAGAGATCTATGTATTGTATTTAAATTCCATCATTACTTCTCATTTTAATTATATATATATTCAGCTTTAGAGAAGCTCCATTTCTTTTTTTCTTCTTTCCTTTAGGATATACTTAATTAGTTTAATTCAAACTTGTGCCCTTCTGGCATCAACATTAACACAGACTTAGTATCATTAGCATTTTAATGTAAAATAAACAATCCTGTAGAAGTCAGTTTTTTACATTACTCCTTCCCTTTTAACAACAAACCTACAAACCTATTTTCCATTTGTGTGCTACCTCTTTTTTTTTTTTCTAAGGATAGCTGAGTAGAGAGCAGAACACAGAAATATTAATTTAATATTCTTTCACTTATCAATTAATTTTGACCTTGTTGCCCTTAGTACTTCACAGTGGTTTATATCATGTTTAATAGGAGCTATCAAAGTGGTTGACTGAAGCACCTATTTGTAGCTGAGCAAATCCAGGTCCCCCAAATGACTTTCAGATATTTGAGCTCTTGTATTCTAAATTACTATCTTACTTTGTAAATTTACCCAGCTTCAAAAGTATGGATTTCAAAAAAACTAGATGAACAAATGAAAGCAAAGAAGATAATGAAATTGCTAAGAAATTCAGAAAACAGTATTATCAACATTTTTTTTATTTCAATATTTAAAAATAATTATTTGCAATCCATGAAAGTGCAGAAAAGCCTCAAAAGTTAAGATTTCCGGGTTTTTTTAAAGTATACTCTTACCTCTAAAGGTTTTTCCACCTCAAAATCCACATACTGCAAATATTCAAAGTAAAAGTAATATTATAATTTTTAGTAGCTTTATGCCCTAATCCATAGGTCTCACCAAAAATCAATCAAAAAAATTTAAAAAAAACCCCTTCAAATAAAATGAGAAGACAGCACAGTCTCTTTAAGTATAACATTTCCAATAAGAAGAACCTGTAGAAGAAAAAGAATATAGTCATTGCAAACAAAATTTCTAATTTTAAAAAGTGGCCCAAAGGCCAAAAGAGTTCAGAAGGCTGTAAATGTTTAACAGTTAATAGCAAATTGTACACTGAAGCCCAAATATCTTAAATTAACATTAATTTTCACAAAGAAAATGCTACCAAAATTATGCCATTTAAATATAACAAACTATTTTTCATGTCAGAATGAGCTGTGCCATTTCATCCATGAGCCAAGTGGGAAGTCCAGTTTCTTTCAAGGAAAGAAAAAAAAATAATCAGACCAAAACTGACCAGCAGAGCTACAAATACACCAAATACATTACTCGCATCTTTTGTTAAGTGAACACATTAGAATATCACGAGTATCTGGGAAAGACTGTGGAAATTTATATTTCAAAAACTTAAAGCACCATTATATGTTTCTGTATAATTCTATGTTGCTTTTATTTTTTTATATGTGTATTCTTTCACAGAGAGATGAGTTGATGGAGTTCCTTTCAGTCCAGATAATTTCTAACTCTGCTATACCTCTCCTCCTCCTTCTTCTTCTTTATGGTGCTTTTGTGTTTTCTGCAAATTTGTCTTCGACATGAACAGTTCTCTGAATGCATGCATAATTCAGTAAAATCTAAGTTTTTTGCACTTTAGAATAAAAAGCTATGCCATTACGCCTTGGGAATTCACTTTGCAAAACTTCTGGTATGTAATTCTGTCACTTAATCCTTCTCTGATAATTCTACCTGTTGATAATTCCAGTTATGTTACATCACCAATGAGTGACTGAAGTTTATTACAGAAACTTTGCTATATATATTAGTTATACAGAAAAATTAGCTTATGTACAGTGCCCATTTAAAAGTTGAAAAACATTGCAATATATGAAAATCTTTAAACAGGAAATAACTTGGCATAGGTCATTCATCTGCAAGTTGGAGACACCATTACTCTTTTAGAAACATTACTTCCTTTTTTTACATGCATCTGCTTATTCTAATATGCTTTTACACTTTAGCAATTGAACAAATGAAAAAGAGGAAACTTTAATAATTTTTTTCCCACTAGAATGAAATCACAAGCAATTCATCTCAAAATACTAGACTGAAATCACAAGCAATTCATTTCAAAATACTATTAGGAGGTTTTTTATGACTTCTTGAGTTTCAACTACTGACCCACAGGAGCTGAATTGGTTATGGTTTAAGTCTCTTCCTATTTTCCAGATCATCCTTGATAAATAAATAACTTTAATATATCAGACTTTTGGATGTTTTACATATGTAAAAAAGATCCAGTTTTCTAATAACTTGTACTACTGTATGTACATCCTATAACTTTGAAAGAGGAAAAAAAGAAAAAATATCTGAAGAAAAAAAAAGATGACATTTTTTTGCTTTAGACAACAGGATGAGTTATGTGAATATGAAGCTAGACAGGAAGGAGATGCACTGAAAGAAGAAAGTATATATTGTTCCATATTTTATATAAACAAAAATAGGGACCTTCAGTTTGTAAAGAAATACACTTATATTCTGAACACACTTTATATGTCTGATTGAAAAATATGTCTGATAATACCCAGAGCAGATGCAGTCGAAGGAAAAGTATAATAAAAAGCTTGCCATACATGCATACAGATTGGAGGCAGAATAAATACTCTAAGGTGTTGGAAATACTTCAATATGTAGGGTAATAAAAAAAGGTTTCTACATTAATATCCTAACTGTATTTTATTTTTTATTGGACAGATAGCAAGATAATGGTCATGAAAAAGCAATTCTTAAAGACTAAAATATGTGATAACGTTGACTTTAGGAAAAAACAGTTCTAATTAATTTTTGCTTACTTTGTCTATCTACACTGACAAAGGGTTTGATGCGGTAGAATTGTACTCACACAAAATAATACATGCCAGCACATTTAAAATTGGGTTTTCTCAAAATATATTCACCACTTTCCAGAGACGTTCAGTGGATTGCGTCTACATGAGATTTTATTTTCTTTGGGATTACGCTTTTCTACAGGTTGAAAAAAAGTATAAAAAGGGGTCATAGAAAAAAAGAAAAAGTGATAATTTTGAGCTAAATATATTACATGCCTGGTCCCTATGAGAAAACACATTTTGAGAGGAAATAAGCAAAAGGAGTATGAAATACAAAGTATAAAATAAGAGTTGTATTTGTTTTCATCAATGTACAAATTTAAAATTTCTTAACTGTCTGCTGACTGGGTGTTGCTACAATGATTTTTTTTCCATTTCATTGTCGTTTTGTACCAAACTTCCTGAACTTAAGGGAAAAAAAAAAAAAGGAAAATGTGTTAGAAGTGTAGGGGTAAGAAATATATTTAAGATCTTTAATGCAAAGCTATTTCTTTAGAACTGTTTTGAAGATTGTCTTGAAGATCAAATCAATAACTAAACCAAACAAGCTTTGAAAGAATAACAGATAAGTAATTCTATATTTTGAAAGTAGACTGATTACTTATTTTTGTTAGGTAATGAATACGTTATCTGAAAAGTCCAAAGTACAGGCCTGAATCAATAATATGAATATTTTGTTAAAACATGTTTGTTCTATGGTTAGTAAAATTAATCTCTCTTTATTAAAAGAAATTATATATTTGTTTAAGGGAAAAAATACAGCTCTCAGAATGGCATAAAATATGATGGTCCTTATTCCCTTCCTATTCTATTCAGTAATTCTTAAAATCAAAATTAACACCATACCCTGAGAAAAGAATCAGAAGCTGGCATTCCTTCACCATTGTACCTCAACATTCAGAGTCAGGTTTCCTTTGCTTATTTTCTTTTCCTAGCTCTATGTCCAACCCCAGTGGAAGGAAGTGATCCCAGGCAGTACTGCACAGAGGCTGAATTAGGTCAAATATTGAAGTTTCCCACTCTTGGAATACAAGCTATAAATCAGATTTTGCTTGGGTGGTGTTAGCTCTGAATATGCCTAAATTGCATAGGTTATTTTGAGTTTATGAGAGATGAAGGAGGATTAACACCGATTTTGAATTTCAGAAGAATGAATTATCTTTCTTACATAAGAAATAAGTACAGTAAAAGCAAATAATGTATTAGAAAAAATTAAAAGCTTACTTATATTACAAACGTCTGTTTTGTTTAATTCCAAAGATTGGCTTCTTGAACCATAGTTTAACAAACAATTTGTAATGGCACAAACCAATACTGTTACTAAAAAAAACCAGAAACAAAATAATCCTCTGCTCTCTCCCCATTCCTGGATGCTTTTTCTCCTTTCTGTCCTTTTCCTTTTTGCCACTACAAGTTTTTGTGGACTTACCTGGGTTAAACTAGCCCTTGGAAAAGAAAAACGGTATTTTAAGATAGATTACCTTCCTCATCCATTTCTTTATGCTGGCATAGTGCTGGGGCAAACCAGCAGTACTGGTTTAAAACATCTGTAAACTTCAAGTATTGGAGATATCAGAAAGAAGAGAAAGAAGGGAAATGTGGTACCAGAAGCATACTACCAATACTTCTGTATGTATTAAAATTAAACTGGTTTAGTAATTAAGACTACTTCTACACAGGCTGAGACAATTCCCAGTTTTAATAATACTTCAAAATCATGTTTCTAACAAACCCAGTGGTGTAACAATATAATATGGAATAAAACCACTGTTAGCTAAGAATCACATTGACTCTGTAATAATCATTTATGATCTAACTGCATTTTCATGATATGGACCTTTTTAGTGAAATGGAAAAGACAGAATTGCTTTCAGTACATTATTTTAAATGTACAGCTACATTTGTAATATACAGGCAGCAGTTGGGATAGATGCCAGATTGTCGTCTTGAATAATCTTCAATAAGATGACTAAGGCTCACATCTGCAAAAGAAACTACTGACTGCAATAGTGAATGTATGGCAACTCCTGTATTGTTAAAAACCTGCTATCTAGAAAAATCCACAATCCTGAGCTAAACACTGAACTATGTGGAGGATGACTGATGAGGATTAAGTGTCTTGATAAACAAGCCACAAATGCCAGCATTATGAGTGAATAAACTTACACTTTTCATTAAAGGCAACTGTGTACCTTAAACTGAGGGATAGGAAAAGTTTTATTTTTCTGAGTCACATTCACACAGGACATCTCTTCATATAACGAACTCAGAATCTTCTTCTAAACTAAGCATTTCCATTTCTCACTAGAGCCTTCTGCAAAGTACAGCACCCCTGAACTCTCTGGGATACACTAGATTTTAATGGAATTGTGGCATGAGCAATCTGAGTGAGCCAGATGATACACCAGTCTCCTTCCTTATAGTCTTTCACCTCCATTTTCTCCTCTCCTAACAAAGCCTTCCCTCTGCAGTTGTAACTCAACGTTAAAATCACAAAGACTGAACAGTTAAAAACTCAGATTTCTTGTTAATAATCGACACTATATAAATATGTACGCACACTCATATTTTTAAACTTACACACACACACAAAAAGAAGAGGGAGTGGGGTGGGAACAGGGAGTAACTGCTTGCCTTAAAGTACAATGCAAGGAAAAGAAGTTTTACTACTTCCCTTTTTCCTCTTTATCATCTCCTCAATCCCATTTTATTTGACAAATCAATTGATGAATACACATGAAGGATTTTTATTCCTCCCTCTTCACCACTCCTACCACCTGAGGAGATTATTGAAAACTAACTAAGCCGCATTAACAGTGCGGGTTCACTGGCCAACAGATTATTAACTCTTATAACAAGGTAACATTACTTCTGTCCTAATTCACTTTGCATAAAAGAGTTAACGGTTCATTGAACCAAAAGGGACAAAAAGGCTACAAAAGAGATCATACCAGTCACTTAGAAAGAAGGAGACCTTGGTTCCAGCTTCAATTTCAAAGACCTTGGTAAAACTTCAGTGAATAATATCAAGTACAGAGACAATCATGAATGAAACGTCTTCAAGAAACTGTGGTGGTGGGAACTGCAACAACATTTTAAAAGAGAAGAGTTAATAATATGAGTTATCATTACTAGTAAAAATAATTTTTTTTTAAATTTATCTGTGAAGAGTAGATCCCAGCTCATTTTTGCAGGTGAACATCAGTGAAGAAAAAACATTTCAATTGTTTAAAAGAATAATTTTCTTGGAAACAAGAAAAGCTAACCTCTCAGAAAATCAAAATAATTCTTCAGGTTCATAAAACTACTTACACTGAATTTTAAAAACTTCTGTAAATACCCATTTGCTTTCAAAAGTCTCTTGAAAACCAACCCAATTCTGCATCCTACAAATATCATCTTCATATTGTAGTGCGATCTCAGCAGCAAAGAGCTCTTTTCAGTATAGCATCACCTGGTTGATCAAAAAAACCCCCAGTGAATACTTTCTTTTGTTTATAGCATTTTTTTCTGCATTCTACAAATTTCAGCCTTCATTTACAGACATCTTTCTAATTAACTGTCCTGGTTTAAGATAAAAATGGTTTGGTTTCTTTTAATTAACATATGAAACAACCCAATTACAGTACTCCTCCCACTGCTCGTCACCTTATCTCACTGGCTGTGGAGCTTCTTGGTGGGAAGATGTTTCTTTAAGAGCTGAGTGCAAAGAGACACCGCGCACCTTTTCCGTTTGCTGCCCTGCCACTCTGACTGGCTGCACCCCCACCTTGCCTGTGCCTCTGCTGTTACAGGGGGTTGCTGCAGTTGCTACAGTTGTTACTGTTGGCTGATGTTGCTGCGGAGGGGGCTGGCCAATCCTCTTGCTTACTCCGGCTGCTGGCTGATACCGCTTGCTGCTGACCAGCCAACCTGCTGGATGCCACTTGGACTGCCGTCCTGCTTGCCACTACTGTGGTTACTGCCATGACTGCTAGCTCCACCGTCACTGCTGCTCCAGCCTGGCGGAACCTGGCCCTGGCCCCAGTCCCTGTCCATGGTCAGGTGCCATCTCTGTTAACTAGTAGTTTTGTTCCTTGACCTGCAGTTTAACCCCAGCTGCACCAGAACCCTGATCCTTGTATATATATTTGTTAATCTCTTAATCTCTTTTGTTGTGTATAATATCATTCTGTTGTTATTAAAAAGCCCTGGAGCAGAGAAGGGGCTGATTGGAGAGAGAGAATTTGTCTCGTGACTTGGTCCTGCCTCAGCCAAACCGGTGACATTAATTTTTCCATCAGACACTCACCGAGTTATGAAATCATGCAGTCTATTTCTTTTATTCTTCTTATAACTCAACCCATTTCCACTCAAATAGTTACAGGTGAGGTTTTACAGTTTGATATTCGAATTATTAACATTATAGAGAACATAAAATTGGATGTTTTAAAAAGAGAAAACATTTCTTAATATATTTTATTTTATTGAATTAAAGTAGGAAGAACACCACCGGTATTCTATATATTAATTAGGCCAGCCTATGTATTTGTAGGTAATCCTGCTATTAGTGTGATTCTTGTCTAGTGAAAAGAGAATACTTCTCAAGTGAAAAGAGAATATGCTGCTAATGCTGAATTTCACGATAATTAGATCACTTAATGAGAAGGCTAAATTAAGAGCAGTGGAAAACGATCTGGGAAAAGAACAATAGATGATCTAATATTTACTATATCCTTGAATTCTCACAGAACACTTCTAGTGTTTATAGTGGGCTTCATTGCCATTGTTACATATTGCCAAATAATACACTGGAAAATTGGAAAATATTTTAAAAATCATAAAAAAAAACCTGATATGAAAGTTTAACCATGTAAATTAAATACTGAGAAAGACTAGAAAATATTATCATTATTTCTATCCTGAGTGTGTAAGCTGTGATTAATTTCAGACCTCATTAGTAATGGGGTTTTGATTTCATGAAGACAACCTTAGCATTAAATAATTTATTCGAGAATCCATTGTTTAACAATGATTGCTTAGGAACTTGCAAAGAGCTAAGCAGTCCCTTAACTCCTCTTCCTAATTTTTTTGGGAAGATTCATTTCTGTACAGAAACATAAACTCAAAGGCAAAGCATTGAAAACAACCAAGCACTTGAATCACAGCCTGCTTCTGAGAAACTTCGGAATATGCATTCATGAGAAATGGGTTGAATGTAGCAGATAAACACATTGGCAGAAAAATGAGATAAAAGACAATACGAAGGGAAAAGACAAAGGGTTAAAAAAAATTATCAGCATATAACAGTTTAAGGGTCTTTCACTTTTTATTCAAAGTACTAATTATATCTTCAGTCAAGAAACATTTTGACTAAAGAAAATGGCTTAGCAACTTTTACAAAAAATTTACCATATTTGTGAATATGTATCACTAAAACTTCTTTAAGAGTACTATTGTTAAAACAGTTTGTCAGATAACCTAATATTCATTCTTTTCCTAGATGTCTGTAGATCCTTGAGCTTACATACATATACTTCTAGCTCTTAAACATTAGATTCAAATATGGTTTGGTAATTATCAGTCATAAAAGAAACTGTAATAGTCAAATACATCTCAAAATTAACAAAATTGAAAGAGGTCTTAAAGAAGTCCAACCATTCACCCCGCACTCCCATGTCATCACTAAACCATGTCTCTAAGCACTACATCTATAGGTCTTTCAAAAACCTGCAGGGATTCTGACAGAACTACCTCCCTGGGCAGCCTGTTCCAACGTTTTGCAACCCTTCCAGGAAATAAAATTTTCCTATTTGTCACGGAGGCACCCACAAAACAGACAGCAGCAGCTTTCTGAAAAACGTGGATTTATTACAAACAAATTTGCCTGGCGCTCCGACTGTACAGGTTCGGATTGTACAGGTTCAGTTGGGGATTACCACTGCACAACAAATTTATGAACACTGAGGAATCTATTCTAAGGAAGAATGACCCAAAATGTGCACAGCTCACTGATATAAAGGGAGAATCCCTCACCTAGTGATGCCAAGGAAGTCACTTACCAACACCGGGATAAGTGTTGGTATCTCCATCCCAGATAACTCCATCCCGGAGAGATACACTCAGCCAGTGTCCCGACTCAAGGGGAGAGTCTCCAACTGCACAACCTGCTGCTCGAGGAGGACCAACTCAAAAGTGGTTCGCCGGCAGGGCTCCATTGATACCCTGGTGGAGTGTTTTCTGTGGTCACTTTCAGGAAACCCAGGCAGGATGCAGCTAACAGAACCCAGACTCCCAGGCACCAATAGCCCTGGGGGTGTAGCTCCTAATGCTTATCAGGTGCTTCTGCAGGGCCTGTCTTTTGTACAAGCTCCGTGCACGAAGTGAGGAGGAGTGGCACTGCCCCACTATTATCCAGTCTAAACCTCCCCTGGTGCAACCTGAGGCCATTTACTCTTGCTACATTCTCCTTTCAAGTAGTTGTAGGGAATGATGAGGTCACCCATGAGCCTCCTTTTCTCCAGACTAAACACCCCCAGTTCCCTGTAGCCAGTCTAAACCTCCCCTGGTGCAACCTGAGGCCATTTACTCTTGCTACATTCTCCTTTCAAGTAGTTGTAGGGAATGATGAGGTCACCCATGAGCCTCCTTTTCTCCAGACTAAACACCCCCAGTTCCCTCAGCCACTCCTCATAGGGCTTGTGCTCTAGACCCTTCACAAGCCTTGTTGCCCTTGTTTGGAACCGCTCCAGTACCTCAGAGTCCTTCTTGTAATGAGGGGTCCAAAACTGGACACTTCACTCAAGGTGCAGCCTCATCAGTGCCAAGTATAGGGGACAATCACTTCCCTCCTTCTGCTGGCCACACTATTGCTGATACAAGCCAGGATGCTGTTGGCTTTCTTGGCCACCTGGG
>NW_010426387.1:29847-38159 GCF_000710305.1 Buceros rhinoceros silvestris | reverse complement strand
CTGCTCCTGCTGGCCACACTATTGCTGATACAAGCCAGGATGCTGTTGGCCTTCTTGGCCACCTGGGCACACTGCTGGCTCACACTCAGCTGGCTGTCGACCAACACCCCCTGGTCCTTTTCCGCTGGGCAGCTTTCCAGCCACTCTTCCCCCAGTCTGTAGCACTGAAGGGGATTGTTGTGACCCAAGAGCAGGACTTGGTGTTGTTGAACCTCATACCATTTCCCTCATTCCACCAATCCAGCATGTTCAGAGCCCTCTGTAGAGCCTCCATACCCTAAAAGCAGAACAAGACTACTACCAAACTTGGTGTCATCTGCAAACTTTCTGAGCATGCACTCAATCCCCTCACCCAGATTGTTGATAAAGATGTTAAAGAGAACAAGCCCCAATATTGAGCCCTGGAGAACACCACCCTTGTCCAGCTGCTAATTGGATTGGCCTCTGTTCACCACCAATCTTTCTGTCCAGCTATCCAGACAGTTTTTCATCCAGCAGAGTACACTCAGCCAAGCCACAAGCAGCCAAGAATTAAGGAGTAGTTTGGTTTGTGTGCCTATTAGTTGCCCACTCACTATGTTGTTTTTTTGGAGAGATGCTTCACATGTCTTAGAGTTAACTGAGAAAACTGGTTCATTGCATATAGGTGGTCTATCAGATGTTAGTAACAGGGAGTACATTTAATGGTACGGATAAGAAGTCAAATATCCTGTCTGAAGTTAAGATAAAGTATGTTATATTCTTTTTGTTGTTGCCTATTATTACAAAGCCGTTCAGTTATGCATTATCTTTACTCTAGTGTAAAAGCTGAGCTTCTGGGCTTTTTAGTTACATTTATTTTTGGTTGCAGCATTCTATATTCCAGACATATACATTTTCGATGTAATTTATTATTATTCTCGAGAAATAAAGATATCTCTGTTTTAATCATAAAATAAATAAGAACACCAGAAGATAACAAACATAACTTTGTTACAAATTATGTCCATAACTGCTCTATCTCAGGCTTAAACTAACACTGCGAAGGCAAATAGCTCCCAGCAAAGCCAGGCTCTGTACTTTTTAACCCCCTGCTTCCATGTGTATTAGATCACATTTGTGTTTCCACCTCCTTCCATTCCTACACATAATGTGCTCTCAATAATGGCTTGCTGATATTTTGTTTCTCGGCTTAGAACAAACCTTTGTACATGAAATAGCTATTTATCACTAAAAGAACATTAAATTATTAGAAAACAGCTTCATGCTGTTTCTTTCTCCATGGCATGGCCCCAGATATGACTTAGCAAGGGCTCAAATGTGGTACCTTTTCTAGACACCAGACAGGATTTCCTCCCATACTGACCTAGTGAAAAAGATGAAGGGGGAATAAGTGCACTAGCGAATGGAAAAATACACGATCACTATGTACCAAACTGTCAAACTATTAAAAGATTTCTGTGGGGGACATGTTCACAAAGTTTTCTTAATCAGTAGATCTTACTAGTTAATAAATAGCAGTTCAGCTGCAGAGAGTAATTCACATCATTCAAACATGTTGCTCAATACTTGCACAAGAATTTTCACATTGCAATGGGAAGTATTGCATCAGCAGCAAGCCATGGTGGTGGGGTTCCTATGCACTTTCTCCAAGTCTATTTAAAGCCACTGAAGAAAAAGCTGGACCTACTATATAAGTGTATATGGATTCATAAGTATAGGAAGTGTTCAAGACATAGTCTTCTACAGTCAGCTAATATTATACTGAGGTATACTTTTACAGTATCTCCTCTGTAGTAAATTTGGTAAAACCTTGAAATGAACCATCAAATGCATATAACGTGAAATTCCAAACCGATGCAGGTTCAAGTAAAATTTAAAGAAGACACCTAGGGCTAAGACAATACACAAAGTAATGAATATAATAAAACACATTTTTAGCAAATAATAAAAACCAATTTCTAATTTAATTTGTAATTCAGGTTCAACAGAATTTAGAAAACTTTTCTGGTTAAGAATGTAGTATCCAAAAGCTCAGCTGAGTTAAAAATCACTGAGTAGTTTCAACAAGTAAAGTTTGCAGAGAAAGAGCATCCAGATGTAAAAACACCCAAGCCCAAGCAAATAACACTTTCTGTTGAAGGTGCTGCTGCTGTTATCTTTATTTAATCAACAATTCATAACTCACTTTACATTATTCCTCAGATTAAGATGATATGAAACGCAATTTTTCACCTATTTAGCTGGGTATAGGATATTTTAAGAATTTATTTTCAGGGTTCAGACAGTTTTGCCCTTCTCTGAAAGTTTACAAAAAGTAAACTCTCCTCAGTTAAGACATGAATAGTTTTGATCCAAATCAGGGAAAAATAAAATAGTTTGGGTTAAGTAAACTTCAGTAATAGCTTGATGTAATTCTCATTACCTTGCACAGGAAAAAAATGTTATGACCTTGCAAAGGGAGTGCTGATCAAATATAGGATGATACAGACTCTCAGTTTACTTTCAAGGGCACATTTGTTTCCAGCTCAGATTCTCATCTTAACTCTGTCTACTTCACATCTGTGATTAAGCATTCAGACTAATTGAGTGTGTCCTACTACAAGGCTAGATTGTCACTCTTTCTTTGGCTTAGAAAATATTTAAATATTTCACATGTGTTAAGCAGATGGCCAGAATTAAACCCTTTCAGAGTACTCCAAGTCTTGATCTCTTTTCCTGCACAAGGAGACAGCTAGAATCAGCTCCTCTCTCATAACTTGTACCTCCTTCTGGATAAAACCTGAATAAAAGTCTTAGCCATCATCCTCTGATACCATTGTGCACAAAAGAAGATTCATATTTGCAGAGCAAGAAGTAATAGCCCTCTGCCATCTTTCTCCCAGGAACATAATCAGGGACTGCCACATCAAAGGAAAGAGGAAGGTACCCTTTTAAGCATGTTGCACTGAGGATAAATATCTGTCCTTTCTTATCTTTGTCTTCATAGTACAGACAACCTTATTACAAGTAAGATTCCCAGCTGTTACTTAATAATGCATCATCTCTGGTTGGGTGACAGAAAGAAATAAATGAGAGTGTCGTGGTTTAAGGCCAGCCATCAACTAAGCACCACACAGTTGCTCACTCACTTGGACCCCCTCCCAGTGGAATGGGGAGGAGAATAAAGGAAGAAAAAAAAAAAAGAGAAAAATTTGTGGGCTAAGAATGGTTTAACAACTGAAATAAAATAAAAATGTAATAACAGCAATAATATAGAATCATCATTATAATAATTGCAATGAAAAGGAATATAACAACAACAAAAAAAAGAGAAATAAAACCGAAGAAAAGATGAGTGGTGCACAATGCAACTGCTCATCACCTGCAGACTGATGCCGAAACAGGAATCCTCACCTTCTCTCCAACTCCTCCCAGTATATACACTGAGTATGACATTCCATAGTATGGAATATCGCTTTGGCTAGTTGGGGTCAGCTGTTACGGCCATGTTCCCTCCCAGCTTCTTCTGCACCTACTCACTGGCAGAGCATGGGAAATGGAAAAATACTCGGCTTAGGATAAGCACTACTCAGCAACAACTGAAACGTGAGTGTGTTATCAATGTTATTCTCATGCTAAATCTAAAACACAGCACTGCACCAGCTACTAGAAAGTAAATTAACTCTATCCCAGCTGAAACCAGGACAAAGGGGAAAAAAATGTGTAAATTTTCCCCCACAGTTAAAAGCTTTGTCCCTTTCATATGTTTTAAGTCATTGCTGAATACAAGTTAAATGATGAATTAGAGTACTTAATTTTTGTTAAAAGAAGTCATATTACAGGATTGTTCTTGAAAATGTAAATGAATACTTAAAAAGTCTGTGGAGAATGAGCCGCTATTCTTCCACCCTCATAGCAAAAGGGGTAGTTTAAAAAATGCATGTACTAAACCAGAAGAGATCTGTATTTATACCCCCTCCATATTGCCTTTATCACTTTTATAGGACAATTTGCCACAGTGGAAGACAATCTTCTAAAAGGAGACATTTTTCATCATGATGGTGGTGATACACTGGAACGGATTGCCCAGAGAGGTGGTCAATGCCTTATCCCTTAAAATATTCAAGGTCGTGTTGAACAGAGCTCTGAGGAGCCTGATCGAGTGGAAGATGTGTCTGCCCATGGCAGGGGAGCTGGACTCTGATGTCCCTAAAGGTCACCTCCAACTCAAGCCATTCTATGATGCTATGATTTTAAGACTATCACAAAATTGTTTGGAAAGGTGGGATTTTTCACATGGAATGTAAAATTAATGAAGTGTTCATAAATAGCAAGTGTCTTCAGAACATATATTAGTGAGCTACTTCTTTTCTTGAGAAGCTGAAGACACTTACCCTTCAGTTTTCCATTCTTTCTGAGGTATTCACCTCAGAAGGTGAATGGTCATGGTCAACACTCTTGTCCCTCTACATCACAACTTATTGACGATTTAGTTTTACCCACACATCCTTCTGCTCACAACTCTCCCTAAGGCTCTGCAGCAGGATTCATTGCCTACTAGATCTCTGCTCCTCTTTCATAGGCCATTAACTCCAAGCAGCATGCTCCAGTTCATGATGTATTCCTTCTTAATTACTTCAGTCAGGACATGAATGAAAACAGATTCCTTGCTGAGACGGAGCTGCAGGGTCTTTAATCCCTTAAAATACCTAGTAGAATCTGTTCCAGATCTTCACTTTGACAACTTTCATGATCAGTAATTTGAAGGCCTGAAGATCTAAAATATTTATTTGCTGAAATTTTGATGACAGATGAGCATGTCTTTTATGGGCAGATCAAAAGAACTGCAGAAAACATTCATCGCTTCCACTTAATTTTAGCCTGAATCAAGTAAATTTAATTACCAGTAACAGCTGAGAAGGGGAGCAGAAGTATGATTAATAATGTCAGAAAAGATAATAATTTAAGATTTACTTTAAGAGAGTAAATTTAATGGTATCCCATAAATTAACAGACTATAGCAGAAATGTTACTTGTACTTTATATAATTTACAGTTACTTCATCAAAGCATTTGATAGTGCTTCCCACAACCTCCTCCTAGGCAAACAGACAAGAGACAGACTGGATTGACATTCTGCAAGATGAGTAGGAAATTGGCTAACAGGTCATTCAGAAAGTGGTTATCAATTTTTTGTTTTATCAGGCTCACAGCCTGTCTCAAGTGGGGTCTCTCAGAAATCCATACTGTACTCCACGATGCAAAACGCCTTCATAAATTATCCGGATGATGGAACTGAAATCACTTTCACCAAGTTTATTGATAACATTGAACTGAGTGGTGAGGTGGACATTTCAGAAGGGAGAGATCTCTTACAGAGAGACCTGGGCAAGCTAGCAAGAACAGTGCAAAGGTTGACAAAGACAAGTGAGAACTCCTACACCTGGGATGACATAAGCAAACAGACCAATATGTGCTAGGATCTGTGCGGCTAGGGAGCAGTCTTGCTGAAAGGGACCTGGGGGTCTGGTAGACGAAAAGCTGACCATGAGTCAGCAGCGCATCACTGCATCAACAAAGGCAAATCAGATCCTGGACTGCATTCATAGGGGCATTACTAGCAGACATACGGATGAGCTCATCCCATTCTAGTCAGACCTTGTCAGGTCACAGCTTTAGTACTGTATCAAATTCTCATCCCCACAATTTAAACAAGACAAACTGTAGATGGTCCAAAGAAGGGCAATGAAGATGATCAAAGGGCTGCCCCATGAGGAAAGATGAAGGCATTAGGTCTTTTCACCCCAGAGAAGAGAAGGCTCTGGGCGACCAAATCACAGAATTCCAGTACATAAAGGCTGGCTGCAAAGAGGGTGATGGCATTCTTTTCACAAGGAGCCACATGGAGAAGACAAAGGACAACACGTACAAGTTGTAGCAGCAGAGGTTTCATCTTGATATAAGAAAGAATTTTTTTTTTTACCATGAGAACCATCAGTCACTGGAACAACCTCCCCAGGGATGTGATAAGAGGCCCATCGCTGAAGGTTTTCAAGATGCAACTGGACAGGGTGCTGGATAATCTCATTTAAGCTCTGTTTGCCACGAAATGTTGGACCAGAGGATCTTTTGATATCTATTCCAGCCTGGCCTGTTATATGATTCTAATTAGGAGTGCCCGAAAACATATGTAATTTGTCACAGTACCAGTAAAGAGGAAGTGATTACTTAATCATACAAGGCTAATATTTTTCTTAAGAGGACAGCTAAGTAATTAAAGATCAGCTTATCATTGATACAAATGCTTACTCTCCAGCAGCTATGGCCTTCCTATTTATAATTGTGACAGGACAGTCTAGAGCATAGCACAGTTATGCCACTTGACATTTATATGCCAGAATACTGTGATTCATTGATAAGATATGCAATTTCCTCTCCCCACCCACCCGTATTCCCATTTCTCTTTCTGTCTATAGTCTAAGAAAGAAATTATTGTACCTGAACGGAACACGAGTGTAAGTATTAAGTAGGTATTGATCAGATACTCTTGATTAAGAGATAATTCTTGTTCTTTTCTCTTTTAATCATAATCCCACATTACATTTTCTGACCTTGGGGCATTTATCAAATCTTGAACTTTGCAAACCAGCTAGTGTTTTGAAGTTTCTTAAGCCAGAACTTCTTCTGATTTTCCGTTAACTTTTTCCTTTCTTCAAAACAAACTGGAAGTATCGTCTGCACAACTTCTGGAGTATCCAAAAACATCTGTTTTGATTTAAAATGCAATTCAGGAGGAGGTTTCAACCTTGTGACTCAACATTCCCTTTAAAAATAATACTTATCTTATTTATAGTTCCATATTATCTGATGCTGGTTGTGTTTTGTGCAACCCTCATTTCTTCATAAAAAATCACTTCTTTACTTCTATTTCCTAAAAAGAAAAAAAAAACAAAAACCAAAACAACAAAACAACAAAACAGCAAACAAACAACAACATCCAACCCCACCCCACCTCCCAAAAAACACCCCACCAAAACACAAAACCCAAACTACTTAGAAATCTGTATATCTGGCTTGTATGAAAGGTTGTAGAAGCCTGTCATATAAAAGCAAAAAGCACTGTTTATCATCCAGTTTGTTTCAAATGAATACAAAGAAATAAGTCACAATACTGAAAATTTCTTTCACAGATCAAAGCATCAGAGACAGCAGCACAGGAAAAAAATCTTCTCATCAATATGTAGGTACGTGTCCTGGTTTGAGCTAAAACTTCCTTGTTTTGGGTAATGGACAAATAGAATTATTCCATGCAAATACGATAATTCCACATTTAAGTGGTTAAGGGGGTCAGGTGAAAAGTTACGTCAGGAGCCTTTAAAAGCAGCAGGCCAGGGAAGAGGCCTCTCTTGGGCTTCCGGACAGGGGCACGAAGAGAGGGCTCCCACGAACCTGCTCTGCCGAGGGACCAGGCCAAATACTTCTATTTCCTAAAAAGAAAAAAAAAACAAAAACCAAAACAACAAAACAACAAAACAGCAAACAAACAACAACATCCAACCCCACCCCACCTCCCAAAAAACACCCCACCAAAACACAAAACCCAAACTACTTAGAAATCTGTATATCGGGCTTGTATGAAAGGTTGTAGAAGCCTGTCATATAAAAGCAAAAAGCACTGTTTATCATCCAGTTTGTTTCAAATGAATACAAAGAAATAAGTCACAATACTGAAAATTTCTTTCACAGATCAAAGCATCAGAGACAGCAGCACAGGAAAAAAATCTTCTCATCAATATGTAGGTACGTGTCCTGGTTTGAGCTAAAACTTCCTTGTTTTGGGTAATGGACAAATAGAATTATTCCATGCAAATACGATAGTTCCGCATTTAATTGGTTAAGGGGGTCAGGTGAAACGTTACATTGGGAGCCTTTAAAAGCAGCAGGCAGAGGGCGGATCTCTCTCTTGGGCTTCCGGACAGCTGCACGAAGAGAGGACTCCCACGGATCTGCTCTGCCGAGGGACCAGGCCGAAACCAGGCCTGCTAGGCCCGACTAGGCCCGACCTGCCGATCGACTAGGCCTGAAACCTGAAGACTACAGACTCTGAACTGATTTGCTGTGAGTCCTGTCCCATCTGAATCGGGTGAGAATATCTGAACTCTCTCAGCTGTTTCCTGCCGAGAGCTTTTTCCCCTGCTATTAAATCAGCTGCGTGCTGGGGGGGCTCCTCCTCCCCCCACTTTCTCTCCTTCGCCGCGGACAGAACTTTACCCTGTGCTCCGCCTGGGATGCAGCGGCAAAAGTCTTCTACTCCCACTCCACCGTTGGCTGCCTACCAAGAACCAGCTGCCT